>NW_027224415.1:0-46577 GCF_023699985.2 Odocoileus virginianus | reverse complement strand
GCTGCAGGGTTGCTTGTATATTTTTGGGGATTAATCCTTTGTCTGTTGCTTCTTTTTGCTATTATTTTCTCCAATCTGAGGGCTGTCTTTTCACCTTGCTTATAGTTTCCTTTGTTGTGTGCAAAGCTTTTAAGTTTCATTGGTCCCATTTGTTTATTTTTGCTTTTATCTCCAATATTCTGGGAGGTGGGTCATAGAGGATCCTGCTGTGATTTATGTCGGAGAGTGTTTTGCCTATGTTCTCCTCTAGGAGTTTGATAGTTTCTGGTCTTACGTTTAGATCTTTAATCCATTTTGAGTTTATTTTTGTGTATGGTGTTAGAAAGTGTTCTAGTTTCATTCTTTTACAGGTGCTTGACCAGTTTTCCCAGCACCACTTGTTAAAGAGGTTGTCTTTTTTCCATTGTATATCCTTGCCTCCTTTGTCGAAGATAAGGTGACCATAGGTTCGTGGATTTATCTCTGGGCTTTCTATTCTGTTCCATTGATCTATATTTCTGTCTTTGTGCCAGTACCATACTGTCTTGATGACTGTGGCTTTGTAGTATAGTCTGAAGTCAGGCAGGTTGATTCCTCCAGTTCCATTCTTCTTTCTCAAGGTTACTTTGGCTGTTTGAGGTTTTTTGTATTTCCATACAAATTGTGAAATTATTTGTTCTAGTTCTGTGAAAAATACCATTGGTAGTTTGATAGGGATTGCGTTGAATCTATAGATTGCTTTGGGTAGTATAGCCATTTTGACAATATTGATTCTTCCAATCCATGAACACGGTATATTTCTCCATCTGTTTGTGTCCTCTTTGATTTCTTTCATCAGTATTTTATAGTTTTCTATGTTTAGGTCTTTTGTTTCTTTAGGTAGATATACTCCTAAGTATTTTATTCTTTTTGTTGCAATGGTGAATGGTATCGTTTCCTTAATTTCTCTTTCTGTGTTCTCATTGTTAGTGTATAGGAATGCAAGAGATTTCTGTGTGTTAATTTTATATCCTGCAACTTTACTGTATTCGTTGATTAGCTCTAGTAATTTTCTGGTAGAGTCTTTAGGGTTTTCTATGTAGAGGATCATGTCATCTGCAAACAGCGAGAATTTCACTTCTTCTTTTCCTATCTGGATTCCTTTTACTTCTTTTTCTGCTCTGATTGCTATGGCCGAAACTTCCAAAACTATGTTGAATAGTAGTGGTGAGAGTGGGCACCCTTTTCTTGTTCCTGATTTCAGGGGAGATGCTTTCTATTTTTCACCATTGAGGGTGATGCTTGCTGTGGGTTTGTCATATATAGCTTTTATTATGTTGAGGTATGTTCCTTCTATTCCTGCTTTCTGGAGAGTATTAATCATAAATGGATGTTGAATTTTGTCAAAGGCTTTTTCTGCATCTATTGAGATAATCATATGGTTTTTATCTTTCAATTTGTTAATGTGGTGTATTACATTGATTGATTTGCGGATATTAAAGAATCCTTGCATTCCTGGGATAAAGCCGACTTGGTAATGGTGTATGATTTTTTTATTATGTTGTTGAATTCTGTTTGCTAGAATTTTGTTAAGGATTTTTGCATCTATGTTCATCAGTGATATTGGCCTGTAGTTCTCTTTTTTTGTGGCATCTTTGTCTGGTTTTGGAATTAGGGTGATGGTGGCCTCATAGAATGAGTTTGGAAGTTTACCTTCTTCTGCAATTTTCTGAAAGAGTTTGAGTAAGATAGGTGTTAGCTCTTCTCTAAATTTTTGGTAGAATTCAGCTGTGAAGCCATCTGGTCCTGGGCTTTTGTTTGCTGGAAGATTTCTGATTACAGTTTCGATTTCCTTGCTTGTGATGGGTTTGTTAAGATCTTCTATTTCTTCCTGATTCAGTTTTGGAAAGTTATACTTCTCTAAGAACTTGTCCATTTCTTCCAAGTTGTCCATTTTATTGGCATAGAGCTGCTGGTAGTAGTCTCTTATGATCCTTTGTATTTCAGTATTGTCTGTTGTGATCTCTCCATTTTCGTTTCTAATTTTGTTAATTTGGTTCTTCTCCCTTTGTTGCTTAATGAGTCTTGCTAATGGTTTTTCAATTTTGTTTATTTTTTCAAAAAAACAGCTTTTAGCTTTGTTGATTTTTGCTATGGTCTCTTTAGTTTCTTTTGCATTTATTTCTGCCCTAATTTTTAAGATTTCTTTCCTTCTACTAACCCTGGTGTTCTTCTTTTCTTGCTTCTCTAGTTGCTTTAGGTGTAGAGTTAGGTTATTTATTTGACTTTTTTCTTGTTTCTTGAGGCAGGCCTGTAATGCTATGAATCTTCCCCTTAGCACTGCTTTTACAGTGTCCCGTAGGTTTTGGGTTGTTGTGTTTTCATTTTCATTCATTTCTATGCATATTTTGATTTCTTTTTTGATTTCTTCTATGATTTGTTGGTTATTCAGAAGCGTGTTGTTTAGCCTCCATATGTTTGAATTTTTAATAATTTTTTTCCTGTAATTGAGATCTAATCTTACTGCACTGTGGTCAGAAAAGATGACTGGAATGATTTCAGTTTTTTTGAATTTACCAAGACTAGATTTATGGCCCAGGATGTGATCTATTCTGGAGAAGGTTCCGTGTGCACTTGAGAAAAAGGTGAAGTTGATTGTTTTGGGGTGAAACGTCCTATAGATGTCAATAAGGTCTAGCTGGTCCATTGTGTCCTTTAAAGTTTGTGTTTCCTTGTTCATTTTCTGTTTAGTTGATCTATCCATAGTTGTGAGTGGGGTATTAAAGTCTCCCACTATTATTGTGTTACTATTAATTTCCTCTTTCATACTCGTTAGTGTTTGCCTTACATATTGCGGTGCTCCTATTTTGGGTGCACATATATTTATAATTGTTATATCTTCTTCTTGGATTGATCCTTTGAGCATTATGTAGTGTCCATCTTTGTCTCTTTTCACAGCCTTTATTTGAAAGTCTATTTTATCTGATATGAGTATTGCGACTCCTGCTTTCTTTTGGTCTCCGTTTGCGTGGAATATTTTTTTCCAGTCCTTCACTTTTAGTCTGTATGTGTCTCTTGCTTTGAGGTGGGTCTCTTGTAGACAGCATATATAGGGGTCTTGCTTTTGTATCCATTCAGCCAGCCTTTGTCTTTTGGTTGGGGCATTCAACCCATTTACATTTAAGGTAATTATTGATAGGTATGGTCCCGTTGCCATTTATTTTGTTGTTTTGGGTTCACGTTTATACAGCCTTTCTGTGTTTCCTGTCTAGAGAAGATCCTTTAGTATTTGTTGAAGAGCTGGTTTGGTGGTGCTGAATTCTCTCAGCTTTTGCTTGTCTGTAAAGCTTTTGAGTTCTCCTTCATATCTGAATGAGATCCTTGCTGGGTAGAGTAATCTAGGTTGTAGGTTATTCTCTTTCATTACTTTAAGTATGTCCTGCCATTCCCTTCTGGCCTGAAGGGTTTCTATTGATAGATCAGCTGTTATCCTTATGGGAATCCCTTTGTGTGTTATTTGTTGTTTCTCCCTTGCTGCTTTTAATATTTGTTCTTTGTGTTTGATCTTTGTTAATTTGATTAATATGTGTCTTGGGGTGTTTCGCCTTGGGTTTATCCTGTTTGGGACTCTCTGGGTTTCTTGGACTTGGGTGGCTACTTCCTTCCCCATTTTAGGGAAGTTTTCAGCTATTATCTCCTGGAGTAACTTCTCATGGCCTTTCTTTTTGTCTTCTTCTTCTGGGACTCCTATGATTCGAATGTTAGGGCGTTTCACATTGTCCCAGAGGTCCCTGAGGTTGTCCTCATTTCTTTTGATTCTTTTTTCTTTTGTCCTCTCTGCTTCATTTATTTCCACCATTTTATCTTCTAACTCACTTATCCTATCTTCTGTCTCTGTTATTCTACTCATGGTTCCCTCCAGAGTGTTTTTGATCTCATTTATTTCATTATTAATTTTTAATTGACTTTTAAAAATTTCTTCTAGGTCCTTGTTAAACCTTTCTTGCATCTTCTCAATCTTTGTCTCCAGGCTATTTATTTGTAAATGCATTTTGTTTTCAAGGATTTGAGTCATTTTTATTATCATTATTCTAAATTCTTTTTCAGGTAGATTCCCTATTTCCTCCTCTTTTGTTTGACTTGGTGGGCTTTTTTCATGTTCCTTTAGCTGTTGGGTATTTCTCTGCCTTTTCATCTTGTTTAGATTGCTGTGTCTGGAGTGGGCTTTCTATATTCTTGTGGTCTGTGGTTCCTTTTTATTGTGGAGGTTTCACCCAGTGGGTGGGGTTGGATGATTGGTTTGTCAAGGTTTCCTGGTTAGGGAAGCTTGTGTCAGCGTTCTGGTGCGTGGAATTGGATTTCTTCTCTCTGGAGTGCAGTGGAGTGTCCAATAATGAGTTTTGCGATGGGTCTTAGTGTTAAGTGTGACTTTGGACAGCCTGTATGTTGACACTCAGGTCTATGTTCCTGCGTTGCTAAAGAATTTGTGTGGTATGTCTTGTACTAGAGCTTATTGGCTCTTGGGTGGTGGTTGGTTTTAGTGTAGGTATGGAGGCTTTTGGATGGTCTCTTATTCCTTAATGTTCCGTGTAGTCAGGAGTTTTCTGGTTTTCTCAGGTTTTGGGCTTAAGTCTCCTGCCTCTGGATTTCAGTTTTATTCTTCCAATAGTCTCAAGACTTCTCTAACTATACAGCACTGATAATAAAACTTCTAGGTTAGTGGTGAAAAGATTCTCCACTGTGAGAGACAACCAGAGAGATTCACAGAGTTACATGAAGAATAGGAGAGGGAGGAAGGAGATAGAGGTGAGCAGGAAGAGTAAAAGGGGACTCAAGAGGAGAGAGACAGATCTACACAGTTATCTGTTCCCAAAGTGTTCTCTGTAGCCCAGACACCCACAAAGATTCACAGAATTGGATTGGGAAGAGAAGGGGAAAGGAGGAAATAGAGGTGTTCTGAGGTAGAAAACAGAGAGTCAAAAGTGGGAGAGTAATCACCACACTCCTGAATAGAAATGGGAACTGAACATTGGATTCTTAAATGTCCAAAATTTATATCACATACTGAAAAACAAAGATTAAAAATCTAGTGTAGAGGTTAGACTCTTTGAAATACAATATTTAAAAACAAAAACACACAAAAAAATTAGAAATGTATATGAAGTTTGGTTTAAAAATAGGGTTTCTCTCTCTCTCTCTTTTTTTTTGGCAAGGTTATAGTGAAATGAAAATGAAAATTAAGGAATAATAGAGGAGTATTAGAGGACTTTAAAAGGAAATAGAAGAGAAAAACAAGAAAAAGAAAAAAAAATTTTTTTTTCCTAATTAAAAAAATCGTAAAAATATATGAAAATGAAAGTTGAGGAGTAATGGGGGAGTAATAGGGAATTTTAAAAGAAAATAAAAGAGAAAAAATAAAAAAACTGCACCGGTCCTTTCTGAAGCGGTTCCCTTCGTTTATTTTGGCTTCTCTTCCGGTGTGTAATTTCCGCCCTGACACAGGCGGGCGGAGGTGATCTCTTATTTCGGTTCGCTAGTTCAGTTTAGTCCTGCTACGGGGAGGGCAGGGCGCTGCAGACAGATACCGCTCTGTGTGGCTAGCACTCACCAGCCACACTGGGTTTGCCCCGCTCACGGGTGTCAGTGCTTTCCCCGTCTACACTGCTCAGGCTCCCGGCTGCTCTATATGGAGCAGGCCCTGCGTTGAGTGCGGTTCCAGTTTTCTGGTACTCCACAAAAGCGCGGATTCGGTTGCGCCTGCGTTTTGTGCCTTTCCTGGCCTGAGCGGCCCAGGCAGCCAGAGGCTTGGGCGCACTCTCTCCGGGTACGGCGCGCTTTTCCCCTCCGCGACCCCAGCGCGCGCCGCCAGTCGGGTCTCAGGAAGTCTTTAGATAGGAACCAGGGGCCTGTTTGCAATGTGGGAGGGGGTGGCTTCTCAGGGGCTGAGTTTGCCCTTTTCCCCTCCCCCCTGCCTCCTACCTCCAGCGGGGACGGGCCGGCTCTTTTCTGGACTTTCTCAGTCCCTTTGTTTTGCGAACCGCAGGCAGTGTGTTCCGGCCGGTTAATTTTGTCCCACCGTTTAAAAAAAGCTCCCTCCAGGCCGGTCCTTACCCTAAGCAATGCCGCCCGCTCCTCTCCGTTCCGCCCCCGCTTGTTGCTGGCGGGTGCGGGCGTCTGGGGTACTTTTCTGCTGGGAGTTGCTTTTAGGCACGTAATCTGTGGGCCTTATTTAATTTTTCCTCCCAGTTAGATTGCCGAAAACTTCCCCCAGTCCCGCCAGTGCGAGGGTTTCCTGGTGATTGGAAACTTCCTCTATTAAGACTCCCTTCCCGGGACGGGTCACCGTCCGTAGCTCTTTTGTCTCCCTTTTTATCTTTTATATTTTGTCCTACCTCCGTTTGAAGACAATGGGCTGCTTTTCTGGGCGCCTGATGTCCTCTGCTAGCAATCAGAAGTTGTTTTGTGAAGTTTGCTCAGCGTTCAAATGTTCTTTCAATGAATTTGTAGGGGAGAAAGTGGTCTCCCCGTCCTATTCCTCCGCCATCTTGGCTCCTCCCCCCCCTTGTCAAGGTTTCCTGGTTAGGGAAGCTTGTGTCAGCGTTCTGGTGCGTGGAATTGGATTTCTTCTCTCTGGAGTGCAGTGGAGTGTCCAGTAATGAGTTTTGCGATGGGTCTTTGTGTTAGGTGTGACTTTGGACAGCCTGTATGTTGACACTCAGGTCTATGTTCCTGCGTTGCTAAAGAATTTGTGTGGTATGTCTTGTACTAGAGCTTATTGGCTCTTTGGTGGTGGTTGGTTTTAGTGTAGGTATGGAGGCTTTTGGATGGTCTCTTATTCCTTAATGTTCCGTATAGTCAGGAGTTTTCTGGTTTTCTTAGGTTTTGGGCTTAAGTCTCCTGCCTCTGGATTTCAGTTTTATTCTTCCAATAGTCTCAAGACTTCTCCAACTATACAGCACTGATAATAAAACTTCTAGGTTAGTGGTGAAAAGATTCTCCACTGTGAGAGACAACCAGAGAGATTCACAGAGTTACATGAAGAATAGGAGGGGGAGGAAGGAGATAGAGGTGAGCATGAGGAGAAAAAGGGGACTCAAGAGGAGAGAGACAGATCTACACAGTTATCTGTTCCCAAAGTGTTCTCTGTAGCCCAGACACCCACAAAGATTCACAGAATTGGATTGGGAAGAGAAGGGGAAAGGAGGAAATAGAGGTGTTCTGAGGTAGAAAACAGAGAGTCAAAAGTGGGAGAGTAATCACCACACTCCTGAATAGAAATGGGAACTGAACATTGGATTCTTAAATGTCCAAAATTTATATCACATACTGAAAAACAAAGATTAAAAATCTAGTGTAGAGGTTAGACTCTTTGAAATACAATATTTAAAAACAAAAACACACAAAAAAATTAGAAATGTATATGAAGTTTGGTTTAAAAATAGGGTTTCTCTCTCTCTCTCTTTTTTTTTGGCAAGGTTATAGTGAAATGAAAATGAAAATTAAGGAATAATAGAGGAGTATTAGAGGACTTTAAAAGGAAATAGAAGAGAAAAACAAGAAAAAAGAAAATTTTTTTTTCCTAATTAAAAAAATCGTAAAAATATATGAAAATGAAAGTTGAGGAGTAATGGGGGAGTAATAGGGAATTTTAAAAGAAAATAAAAGAGAAAAAATAAAAAAGAAAAAAAAATAAAAAAAATTTTCCTAATTAAAAAATCGTATAAATATATGAAAATGAAAGTTGAGGAGTAATGGGGGAGTAATAGGGAATTTTAAAAGAAAATAAAAGAGAAAAAATAAAAAATTTAAAAAAAGAAAGAAAAAAAATTTTTTTTTCCTAATTAAAAAAATCATATAAATATATGAAAATGAAAGTTGAGGAGTAATGGGGGAGTAATAGGGAATTTTAAAAGAAAATAAAAGAGAAAAAATAAAAAATTTTAAAAAAAAAAAGGAAAGAAAAAAAATTTTTTTTCCTAATTAAAAAATCGTATAAATATATGAAAATGAAAGTTGAGGAGTAATGGGGGAGTAATAGGGAATTTTAAAAGAAAATAAAAGACAATAAAAAATATTAAGAAAAGGAAAGAAAAAAATACATATATATCTAGGAATTTCTCTGGAGTTGTTGCGGTCAGTGTAGGTTCAGTTCAATTTCAGATAGCTCCTCTTTCCAGCTTACACTTCTAGATATCTATAGGCCCCTTCCAGTGTAGTCGGTGTTACCTTCAGGGATTTCAATCTGCTGCACCGGTCCTTTCTGAAGCGGTTCCCTTCGTTTATTTTGGCTTCTCTTCCGGTGTCTAATTTCCGCCCTGACACAGGCGGGCGGAGGTGATCTCTTATTTAGGTTCGCTAGTTCAGTTTAGTCCTGCTACGGGGAGGGCGGGGCGCTGCAGACAGATACCGCTCTGTGTGGCTAGCACTCACCGGCCACACTGGGTTTGCCCCGCTCACGGGTGTCAGTGCTTTCCCCGTCTACACTGCTCAGGCTCCGCCCTGGGTTGAGTGCGGTTCCAGTTTTCTGGTACTCCACAAAAGCGCGGATTCGGTTGCGCCTGCGTTTTGTGCCTTTCCTGGCCTGAGCGGCCCAGGCAGCCAGAGGCTTGGGCGCACTCTCCCCGGTTGCGGCGCGCCTTTTCCCTCCGCGGTGAGCGGCCCAGGCAGCCAGAGGCTTGGGCGCACTCTCCCCGGGTACGGCGCGCTTTTCCCCTCCGCGGCCCCAGCGCGCGCCGCCAGTCGGGTCTCAGGAAGTCTTTAGATAGGAACCAGGGGCCTGTTTGCAATGTGGGAGGGGGTGGCTTCTCAGGGGCTGAGTTTGCCCTTTCCCCCTCCCCCCTGCCTCCTACCTCCAGCAGGGACGGGCCGGCTCTTTTCTGGACTTTCTCGGTCCCTTTGTTTTTCGAACCGCAGGCAGTGTGTTCCGGCCGGTTAATTTTGTCCCACCGTTTAAAAAAAGCTCCCTCCGATTGCTCTCAGGGTCTTCAGGCCGGTCCTTACCCTAAGCAATGCCGCCCGCTCCTCTCCGTTCCGCCCCCGCTTGTTGCTGGCGGGTGCGGGCGTCTGGGGTACTTTTCTGCTGGGAGTTGCTTTTAGGCACGTAATCTGTGGGCCTTATTTAATTTTTCCTCCCAGTTAGATTGCCGAAAACTTCCCCCAGTCCCGCCAGTGCGAGGGTTTCCTGGTGATTGGAAACTTCCTCTGTTAAGACTCCCTTCCCGGGACGGGTCACCGTCCGTAGCTCTTTTGTCTCCATTTTTATCTTTTATATTTTGTCCTACCTCCTTTTGAAGACAATGGGCTGCTTTTCTGGGCGCCTGATGTCCTCTGCTAGCGATCAGAAGTTGTTTTGTGAAGTTTGCTCAGCGTTCAAATGTTCTTTCGATGAATTTGTAGGGGAGAAAGTGGTCTCCCCGTCCTATTCCTCCGCCATCTTGGCTCCTCCCCGCCATTATCATTTAGAAACAAGGAAAAATATCTGCTTTTCCAGACTTTCTTTCTGTCTTCCTACTTGCTTTTCTGTCTCACCCATACTCCCTCTTGCTCTCCCTTTTCTTCTCTTCTCTCCATTTTTTTCTTTCTTTTTTTGGTGTGGCTGTGAGAAACAGTCCTATTTCTGCTTCACATTTCGATGTCACCATGTCACCAGTGATAGTAATGACTTAAAATTAGTGTCACCATATAATCTATCATACCAACTGGAATGCTTTCCAGGGTGAAAAGAAACATTTAGAATTATATGAGGGCCACAGGGAAAGAGGGGGACAAATGTTGAACCAACTTAAAACAACATATCAGGGATAAACTAAAACAAAAGAAAATTTCTATACTTTTCCACAGTAGAGAAGAAACAAATGTAATACTGGCCTTTTTATTTACTTCACTTAAGCAGTAACAGAAGTAACAACTGTTTAGCTATCCTATATTCAGAATATTATTTCAAATCAATACATGTAAATGATACTTTTGGGGGATTTTTTTGTTTCATTTTTTGTGTATTTTGTTTTCCTTAGGGTGTTGTTTGTTGTTAGATATTTTACTGAATGTGTACACAGTTTTGCCTTCTACTGAAAACTACCTTCTGATAGGTTCCATTGATTTCACTTGTTCTGAACTCAGTGTCCTTGTTTTCTTGTATAACTAGGAAGAGTAGTGTGTTTTTAAAAATACTCATAATGTGCCTGAAAAGTCTATAAAATCTCTAGAGAGGATGAACTGAAGGTAAGCCAAAGGGTCGCCCTTAGTGTTCTTGTTTTAGTCCATTTTATAGAACTAGAACTGCAGTGAACTTTGTATACCTCTCCTATCATCAAAATAAAGTTCTGCTAAGTAACTTTAATGTTTATATTATAGGTGAAGGGGAACCTTTGCTTGAAAGAAGATAAACTGAAACCATCTATGCTGTTCTTATGCTGTATATTTGACTGTTAAAGTTCTGTTAATAAAGTTTCATGTTCTACTTCCACATTTTTGGTTAACTTTTCCCTGGATATTTAATGTTATTGAAACTTCATGGTTTGCGATTTTTATTGTCTAGTTGAGGATATATGTAGAGAGAGAATGTTTGTATATAGACTTTCTGTCCACCAATTCTTCTACCTATGCATATTAATTCCACAAATTTAGATCTAGATTGTTTTCGCTTTTCAAAATATACTATTATATTTGATATCAACAGTTTCTACTGGCTTAAACCTTAAACCTTTCCTCATTTTGCAGCATTGAACAAACCTAGCCAGAATAGTCTTGACTAAAACAGGTGATAATCGGTATTTTTGCTGATAGGAAATGAAAAATCTTCTCCATTTCAACCTGTTTAAGTTGCTTTTTTGTAGATATACTTTATCAGAGTAAGTTCCATTCTATTCCTAGTTTGCTGTCTTAAATATAGATTAATTTTCATCAAACACTTATAATGCATCAACTGTGATGATCATAGAATTGTTTTCCTTCCATTTTTCTATTACTGTGGTGAATTGCATTGGTAACCTTATACATGTCAACCACCCTTACACTTCTAGGGTTAAAAAAATTTGGTCATAACATATTCTTTAGGTGTAATCTACATGTTAATACATATACATACATATATATATACCACACATAAAAAATTCCTGAAAGCCTTCGGTCTTCTCTTGAATGTATGGGTTTACAAAATGTGCCACCCAGATCTCATATGGTCCCTGATGAAATCATTGACAGAGAAACATTTTTTAATACTTAATATACTTGTATTGTCCTATAGAGAAATGAAATGCCAAAGCCATTGTTAAAGGTTCTAGGGAGACAGAGAAAACAACTGCTTGTCAAATTCCATGGCAAATGCCACAGCGTATCTTTCACACTCTTCTGACTTGCCTTCCAAGTTTTTTTGGGTACAGGGAGAGAGCAGCCACAAACGTCTTTTCTTCTCCATGACATCCTCCATTGGCTTGATAGTCACCAGTTCTCAGAAGCCCTCCAGCTGTGTGTGTGTGTGTGTGTGTGTGTGTTAGTCACTCAGTTGTGTCTGACTCTTTGCGACCCCACAAACTGTAGCCTGCCAGGCTTCTCTGTCCATGGAATTCTCCAGGCAAGAATACTGGAGTGGATTGCCATTCCCTTCTCCAGAGGATCTTCCCAACCCAGGGATCGAACCCTGGTCTCCTGCATCGCAGGCAGATTCTTTACTGTTTGAGCTACAGGGAAGTCTTCCAGCTGTCTGATTTCTCCCTTATATCCTGATTATTACATAATAGCAAAATGCTTACATCTCTGAGCCCGCATCTGTATCCTCATGCACCAAAAAATATATTTATGCAACAAACGACCTATTCAGAATGCACTCTGCTTAGGGAATAAGAGGGGATTATAAATAGCAGCTGTTTTGCCTTTACAGAGGTATGAAAATCCAGGCCCAAAAGGACTGAAAATGGGAGGTTCAAATCTACCATGAAACTTAACTTAGAGTGTCCCATCTAATCAAAAAGTATGCAAAAAAGCCCCTAGGTCATGGAGCTGCCTGACAAGAATAGATGCCAGGCAGAAGAAAAGGGAAAGGAATGAGGGGAACTTTGTGAGACAAAATGACTTGAGTCTTACCTGCTCTGTCTCCTTATTGGCTATTGAGAGGGTAACAGGCAGGAAGGCCAGGGGTCTCCAAAGACAGAGAAAATAGGCTGCAAGTGTCAGACATTTTTCTCTCTCTTAGGAGGGGCAGGAGGAAACAAACTAGCGATTTTTTTTTCCTTCTCTATACAAATTTAAAAGGTTTCTCTTAAAATACTGTGTTGCCATAATGACACCTGGTTTCACCTGAAGTTAACTATTCTCAAACCTTGAGTTAACCAATGCATTTTTCTTATGGAAATGTTTGTCTTAAGCTATGTTAATGTACTATGCATTTACCCCAGACTCTGTCTTCAAGTCGGTTCTGCCTAATGGCTCAGAACCTACTTGACAAACCATTATGTTATATTCAGATATTGTTCCCCTAATCTATGAAAACAAATCTGTTTGTATGGTCACCTTCCCTTCCATAAGATTCAAGTCAATCATTTTATGGCCCGGGATGACTCGTCTGGTGCCAAGATTATCCCAAAATACATCTTATGGATGAGGGGCCTGGTGCCATTCTGAGTTTTAAGACATTCCTTTCTTTCATTAACAGACTGCTAGTGACTATATAACATCCAGCTGAAGACTAGCAGAGGGGTACTCTCTGCCCCCTTCTGATGCCTATGTTGGAAGCTTTCTCTATCTTCTTTATACTTTAATAAAACTATTACACAAAAGCTCTGAGCGATCCAGCCTTGTTGCTGGCCCCGGATTGAATTCTTCTCTGGAGGCCAAGAATCCTGGCGTCTTTTCGTGGGTCAGCAGCAAGCTTTCACTCTGACACGACATAACTGGGCTTCCCTGGTGGCTCAGACGGTGAAGAATCCGCCTGCAGTGCAGGAGACCTGGGTTCGATCCCTGGGTTGGAAAGATCCCCTGGAGGAAGGCATAGCAACCCACTCCAGTATTCTTGCTTGAAGAAACCCCATGGATAGAGATGCCTGACAGGCTACAGTCCATTGGGTCACAAACAGTCGGACATGACTGAGCGACTAAGCACAGCACATGACATAACTAAGAGCATGGATACTGGCTGTGACACATAGGGTGTGAAGGTGAGAAAGGTATTTACATCCTTTGGATCGGTTTCCCCATTTCTAAAATGGAAATTACAAGTTTACACTAAATATTTGTTATGAAGAATAAACAAGATAACATGTGAAATAAGCATTCCATTGCAAATGGATTTGGCTTATTCTACTCCAATTTTCATTTAAACTTTCAAAATGTTTAATTTCATTTACCTTTACAACTACAATTCTCTCAGGTAATACAGATATTGAATTTTAAGCAGACTATAAGACTAACTTTTTAAATGAATTGGAGTTCAGAAACATATTTTGTCTAAATAAATAAATTGACTCAATAGCGGTGCAGCTGGTATCAGACATGGTATCCATTCTAAGGGTGGTTTGTAAATGAGGACTGACAAGGCTACCCTAAGTCATAGTATGTGGTGAAAACTGTGCTGCTTGCTGTGTGATGACAAAGAAAATAAGCCAATATTCTGGTCACGCAACCTCACACAACTCAACACCAGACTCTGTCACGTAGTCAGGCAGCCAGTCCCTAAGGAACACTGCAGGAGCCACAGGACCACACAGTGTACCACTGCAGTTGTTAGTTTGGCTTGTCACCTTCTACGGGCTTGGCCAGTAAGGAGACAATGAACCCGAATGGATTCAGATTCTAACTGAGAGTGCAGAAGCAATGTGATCTTGGTGTCAGTTGCCTTGTCCCTAGTCCCACGGTTTGACACTGAATTGGAAGGCCTCAGTAACAGGCGCTGCAGGTGGTGGGTCTCTGCCAGGAAGGAGCCCCCAGCTGTGCCCTATGGACTGAGCAGCTCTGTAGTCCACACCTGTACTCTCAGCTGGGGCTAGGGAGACCATCCTGTGTTCAAGCGAAACCAGAGGTGGATGAGGAGCAACTTTGTGTCACCTCCAGCTGGAAAAGGAGGCAGGTGAGAAATGGCCTCATAGCAGCTCTTCATCAGGCTGCTTATCTCCCCGTGCTGCAAGAGCAATCAGTAGATTCTCTGCCAAGATTCAAGTCAGCCTGCAGTTTAGGAGGAGATGCTTTTCCTGTGAGTCACTTAAAATATTCCTTCATTTAGTACACACACATTGATTACTTGCATGTTTCAGGACCTATCTGCAATGCTTGAAATAACAAGACCAGTGATGTGAGGTGGATGATGGGAATATCACACTGGTGGACCAGAGAGACACATAAACAGAAAAGAAGTGCAAAGGAGAAACACAGGGAATGGACGTAAGGACGGGGGTAGGGGGGACAGTGAGTGGGGTGGCCAAGAAGCAGGAGGAAAGCTGGAAGATAAGTTTCATTGTAAGAGTGAAAGAGGTTATATGTAGCACAGTCGTGCTTTGACCCAGGCTGTGGATGAGACTCACAACCTCCCCCGCATCACTGCCCTTTTGAGGGTGATGTCTGGGAGTCTACAGATTCTGAAGGGAAAGGGGAAAGAAAATACATAGTGCAGGTGGTACATGCACCCGCCCTGATAGAGATGCAGGTGCAGCTTCTTAGAGGAACCAGGTGGGGATGAGCAGAGTTGGATTCGGTGACTCAAGGAAGAAATGTGCTGCTGCTGCTAAGTTGCTTCAGTCATGTCCGACTCTGTGCGACCCCATAGACGGCAGCCCACCAGGCTCCCCCGTCCCTGGGATTCTCCAAGCAAGAACACTGGAGTGGGTTGCCATTTCCTTCTCCAATGCATGAAAGTGAAAAGTGAAAGTGAAGTCGCTCAGTCGTGTCCGACTCTTAGCGACCCCATGGACTGCAGCCTACCAGGCTCCTCCGTCCATGGGATTTTCCAGGCAAGAGTACTGGAGTGGGTTGCCATTGCCTTCTCTGAAGAAATGTGCAAATGAATGTAAAGGGAGAAAACACATTGAGAAGGGGGTAGAAAAGGAAGTGAAGTCACTCAGTTGTGTCCGACTCTTTGCGACCCCATGGACTGTAGCTCTACAAGACTCCTCTGTCCATGGGATTTTCCAGGCAAGATACTGGAGTGGGTTGCCATTTCCTTCTCCAGGATATCTTCCCACCCAGGGGTTGAACCCGAGTCTCCTGCATTGTAGGCAGATGCTTTACCGTCTGAGCCAACAGCTCCAACTCCCAATTCTGTAGCAGGGTAGGTGCTCCATTACTGTTGTGAGAAGGCTCCCTGGTCTGAGCTCTGGGAGGGAGTGATGAGCATTCTAAGGACCCGCCATCAACCCTAAGCAGGGGGCGCTGAGTGTGTGAAGACATAAGTCTCAGCCTTCACCACTGACAGACACAGAAAGCTTCTCAGCCCTGCTGAGAGTGGGGCGGTGGCACCTTAGGAAGCTCAAAGGGAAGGTGGAGGTGGTGGTTGTTGTTCAGTCGCTCAGTCGTGTCCAACTATTAACGAGCCATGGCCTGCAGCATGCCAGGCTCCTCTGTCCTACACTATCTCCCTGAGTTTGATCAAATTAACGTCCATTGTGTTGGGCGATGCTATCTAATCATCTCACCCTCTGTCGCCCCCTTCTCCTCCTGCCTTCGATCTTTTGGCATCAGGGTCTTTTCCAATGAGTCAGCTATTCGCATCAGGTGGCCAAAGTATTGCAGCTTCAGCATCAGTCCTTCCAGTGAATATTCAGAGTTCATTTCCTTTAGGATTGGCGGTTTTGTTCTCCTTGCTGTCCAAGGGATTCTCAAGGGTCATCTCTAGAACCACAATTCGAAAGCATCAATTCTTTGGCACTCAGCCTTCTTCATGATCCAAGTCTCACATCTGTACATCACTACTGGAAAAACCGTAGATGTGACTATACAGATCTTTGTCAGCAAAGTGATGTCTCTGCTTTTTAATATGTTGTCTAGGTTTGTCATCGGCCTCCCCGGGGGCTCAGCGGTGAAGAATCTGTCTCTAATGCAGCACACTGAGGAGACATGGGTTCAATCCCTGAGTCAGGAAGATGTCCTGGAGGAGGGCGATAGCAACCCACTCCAGTATTCTCGCCGGACAATCCCCTGGACAGAGGAGCCTGGCAGGCCTTGGTCCATGGGGTCGTAAAGAGCCAGACACTACTGAAGTGCCTGAGAATGTGTGCAACCTAGGCTTGTCATAGCTTTCCTACCAAGGAGCAAGTGTCTTTTAATTTCATGGCTGAAACCACCATCTGCACTGATTTTGGAGATCAAGAAAATGAAATCTGTCACTGCTTCCACTTCCCCCCCTTCTATTTGCCATGAAGTGATAGGACCAGGTGCCATGATCTTAGTTTTCTAATGTTGAGTTTTAAGCCAGTTTTTTCACTCTCCTCTTTCACCCTTATCAAAAGGTTCTTTAGTTGCTCTTCCCTTTCTGCCATTAGAGTGGGATCATCTGTGTATCCGTGTATCTGAGCTTCTTGATATTTCTCCCAGCAATCATGACTCCAGTCTGGCATTTTGCATGATGTACTCTGCATATAAGTTAAATAAGCAGCATGACAATATACAGCCTTGTCATACTCTTTTCCCAATTATAAAGCAGTCAGCTGTTCCATCTCTGGTTCTAACTGTTCCTTCTTGACCTGGATACAGGTTTCTCAGGAGACAGGTCGAGTAGTCTGGTACTGCCCTCTGTTTAAGAATTTTCTGTATTTGTGGTGATCCACTCCGTCAGAGGCCTTAGCCTAGTCAATGACACAGAAGTAGATGTTTTTCTGGAATTCCTTTGCTTTCCCCATGACCTAAGAGATGTTGGCAATTTGATCTTTGGTTGCTCTGCCTCCTCGAAACCAAAGTGTATCTGGAAGTTCTTTGTTCACATACTGTTGAAGCCTAGCTTGAAGGAGTTTACTAACCAGGAGGCTTCAGAAATTGGGGACAATCTAAGTGGAGAAGCCTAGGAAATTGGAGGGTGATAAGAGAGACAAGAAAAGGAAGCTCTGCTTTCAATGTTGCTAGCAAGATGGGCAGGGGCTAGACCATGCCTTCAAGTTCTTCTGTAGAAGAGTAGCCTTTATCTACAAAATCATAGACAGTTCTGTAAGAGAGGGAGGGAGAGGGCAGGAAGAGGGAGACAGACACCCTGAGTGGATGTGAGAGACCCGTTAGAAGGGGGTTGACAATTAAATGGAGGGAGGCTTTGGGCTAGAGCAGATGTGGTGGACATGGGAAAAAGTAGACGCATTAGACATTTACTAAGTAAAATGGACAGAACTCAGCAAGAATTTGGACTTGAGGTGAAGGAGAGGGAAATGTAAACATGGTTTAGACTAAGTTTCTGTGTCCTGTCAGAAGAGTACAAAGGTATGATGGGGAATCCTAAGTTGGCCAGGTCTGGGAAGAATTCCAAAATACGTTTTTTTATGTTTTTGAGCTCATGGTCTAGATGGATACAATAACCAATACTCAAATACTTAAAATTTCCTTTTCCTTTAATAAAAGTATTGAAGTATAATTTATATACAATAAGAGCCAACACTTTAACATATTACCATTTGTAGATTTTTAACAAATGTATCCCGTGGTGTAAATGGTACCACAATAAAAATGTAGAAAATGTCTCATCGTTCAAAAATGCTCCCTTGGGCTCTTTGCCATCAGACTCCTTCCTCCACTCCTATACCCTGGCAACCAAAGATACATTTCTGTGCCAACAGTTGTGCCATTTCCAGATATCCATTGACATTAAATCATATAATATGTAGCCTTCTGTATCTGGTTTCTCTCATTTGCACAACTGAGATGCATCCTTGCTGTTACATGCATTAATAGTTGCTTTTTTTTTATTACCTTGTAGTATTCCTTTGTACAGGTATACTCTTTTGTTTTTCTTTCACCTGTATACCAGTTGCTGAATAACTGGGTTGTTTCTACGTTTGGCTATTAGGAATACGTGTGTGGAATATTTGAGTGCAGGCCACTGTGTGAGCATGTTTTCATTTCTCTTGGGTAAAATTGTCTAGGAGTAGAATTGCTGGGTCATATAAGGCTTCCCAGGTGGCACTAGTGATAAAGAACCCATCTGCCAATGCAGGAGACTCAGGTTCGATCCCTTGGTCTGGAAGATCCCCTGGAGTAGGAAATGGCAACCCACTCCATTATTCTTGCCTGGAAAATTCCATGAAGAGGGGTCCTGGCGAGTTACAGTCCATGGGGCCCCAGAGAGTTGAACACAACTGAGCGACTGAACACACACACACACATACATGGTAATTTATGTATCTTAGAATCTAAACTGTGTCCTTAGACAACACACAGTTGGATTTTTTTTTTTAAACTGGTCTCTCAACATCTGCCTTTTGGTTGGATGGTTTTATCTATTCACATTTAATGTTGATACAGACTCACATCTGCCAATATATATTTCTGTCTCATGTCGTTTTGTTCTATGGTCCTCATTTTACCACTTTGTTTTGCATTCAATGGGTATTTTCTAATGCAGCATTTTAAACTCTTTACTGATTTTTCCACCACTTTAAAGTTATTTCCTGAGAGCGGCTAGTGGGCGGAGCTTCCCGCGGGTATCCGCGTGCCAAGTTGGGTAGGGTGCTGCTTCCTGGCTGAGGTGGGTACCGCCCTCTCTTGGCAGCGTTGCGGATCTCGGATTCCAATCTGGAGACAATAAAGACGTAGCTGAGGCCCCGAAGTGAGGCCGCTGCCGCTACACTTAGCTCCGCGACTCCCCTAGGGACCAGGTGAGAAATGGCAGGCCTTTTCACTGCGGGCCGGGACAGGCTCTGCTTCGAAAGAGTAACTTAGAATGAGCGCTGCCCGCACCCAGAAGGTCACTTCACTTCTTTCGCTTCATGATCCTACCTGTTGTCCATAGGCGCCCTCATGGACAAGGTACATTTTTCTCAGAAAAGATTTTCAAAAGCATTCTTCTCTTTTTGTGGGTTGTTGTGGGTTGTTTGTTTGTTTTTTTTTGCCATTCTGAAAATACAAAGCAGCTACCTATCTTCCACGCACAGGCAAGGTCTTTGCAGTGCTCAAAATGTAAGTGCCAGTACATCTTCTCTGATTATTTTAAAGTGATCCTTTTCTTTTGATGCAGTGTTATTACAGTCATAAGACAAGTATTTACTACTTGGGCCATCTCTACGTGCTGTGCTTCATTTTAAAGAAAAGTATGGGAGAAGGCGAGGGTGGGATGTTTCGAGAGAACAGCATCGAAACATGTATATTATCTAGGATGAAACAGATCACCAGCCCAGGTTGGATGCATGAGACAAGTGCTCGGGCCTGGTGCACTGGGAAGACCCAGAGGGATCGGGTAGGGAGGGAGGTGGGAGGGGGATCGGGATGGGGAATACATGTAAATCCATGGCTGATTCATGTCAATGTATGACAAAAACCACTACAATATAAAAAAAAATAAAGTTATTTCCTTAGCTGTATGCCACCGTAAACATCTTACTTTATCACAATCAGCTTGAAATTTACACAAATTCTAATGAGATACAGAAACACTACTCCTATATCTCTCTATTCTGGTTTCCCTCTTTTCCTCATATTCTGACATATATAATAAATCTACAAAGGGTAAGCCCAAAAATACACTCTTATTGTTTTTATATATGACATTATGTGCTGAAAAGCTGACATACGCTGGGATATCAGATATCTATTTATAGCTTCTGTTATATTCACCTTCTTTTTCATGATTTCTGATTCTTTGCATATGTTCCTGTGGATCTGACACCATCTGGAGTTATTTCCTTACCTAATACAGCTTTGCTCCCAACCACCTCCTTTGTGTTGTTACAGCGAATATATTACATTCCATGTGTTATTGGCCCAACAATAATGGGCTTCTCTGGTGGCGCAAACAGTAAATAATCTGCCTGCAATGCAGGAGGCCCGGGTTCAATCCCTCGAAGAGCACTTGGAGAAGGGAATGGCTAACCACTCCAGTGGTATTCTTGCCTGAAGAATCCCATGGATAGAGGAGCTTAGCGGGCTACAGTAATGGGGTTGCTGAGAGTCAGACACAACTGAGCAACTACCACTTTCACAAGAATAATTTATGTGATAATTTTTTAGACAGTTTCTTTTTAAATACAGGAAGAAAGGAGTGAAATATGTATTCATAAAGTATTTTTTCATATAATTACCATTGCCTGTGCTCTTTGCTTTTTCACATGGATTCTGATTAACATCTGAATTCACTTATTGCACCATGAAGAACTTCCTATAGTTTTTCTTGTAAGACAGTTCTACCAAAAAATTCCCTGAGTTTGTTTTTTTTTTCATTTATTTTTATTAGTTGTTTCAATGCTATTCTTTCAGAACATCCCACCCTTGCCTGCTCCCACAGAGTCCCAAAGTCTGTTCTGTACATCTGTGTCTCTTTTTCTGTTTTGCATATCAGGTGATCATTACCATCTTCTTAAATTCCATATATATGCATTAGTATACTGTATTGGTCTTTATCTTTCTGGCTTACTTCACTCTGTATAATGGGCTCCAGTTTCATCCATCTCATTAGAACTGATTCAAATGAATTCTTTTTAATGGCTGAGTAATATTCCATGGTGTATATGTACCATAGCTTCCTTATCCATTCGTCTGCTGATGGACATCTAGGTTGCTTCCATGTCCTGGCAATTATAAACAGTGCTGCAATGAACATTGGGGTGCACATGTCTCTTTCAGATCTGGTTTCTTCAGTGTGTATGCCCAGGAGTGGGATTCCAGGGTCATATGGCAGTTCTATTTCCAGTTTTTTAAGGAATGTTCACACTGTTCTCCATAGTGGCTGTACTAGTTTGCATTCCCACCAACAGTGTAAGAGGGCTCCCTTTTCTCCACACCCTCTCCAGCATTTATTGCTTGTAGACTTTGGGATAGCAGCCATCCTGACTGGCGTGTAATGGTACCTCATTGTGGTTTTGATTTGCATTTCTATGATAATGAGTGATGTTGAGCAACTTTTCATGTGTTTGTTAGCCATCTGTATGTCTTCTTTGGAGAAATTTATGTTTAGAACTTTCACCCATTTTTTGATTGGGTCATTTATTTTCTGGAATTGAGCTGCAGGAGTTGCTTGTATATTTTTGAGATTAATCCTTTGTCTGTTGCTTCATTTGCTGTTATTTTCTCCCATTCTGAAGGCTGTCTTTTCACCTTGCTTATAGTTTCCTTTGTTGTGCAAAAGCTTTTAAGTTTCATTAGGTCCCATTTGTTTATTTTTGCTTTTATTTCCAATATTCTGGGAGGTGGCTCACAGAGGATCCTGCTGTGATTTATGTCGGAGAGTGTTTTGCCTATGTTCTCCTCTAGGAGTTTTATAGTTTCTGGTCTTACATTTAGATCTTTAATCCATTTTGAGTTTATTTTTGTGTATGGTGTTAGAAAGTGTTCTAGTTTCATTCTTTTACAAGTGGTTGACCAGTTTTACCAGCACCACTTGTTAAAGAGGTTGTCTTTTTTCCATTGTATATCCTTGCCTCCTTTGTCGAAGATAAGGTGTCCATAGGTACGTGGATTTATCTCTGGGCTTTCTATTCTGTTCCATTGATCTATATTTCTGTCTTTGTGCCAGTATCATACTGTCTTGATGACTGTGGCTTTGTAGTAGAGCCTGAAGTCAGGCAGGTTGATTCCTCCAGTTCCATTCTTCTTTCTCAAGGTTACTTTGGCTATTCGAGGTTTTTTGTATTTCCATACGAATTCTGAAATTATTTGTTCTAGTTCTGTGAAAAATACCATTGGTGTCTTGATAGGGATTCCATTGAATCAATCGATTGCTTTGGGTATTATAGTCATTTTGACAATATTGATTCTTCCAATTCATGAAACTTGTTTATTTCTCCATCTGTTTGTGTCCTCTTTGATTTCTTTCATCAGCATTTTATAGTTTTCTATATATAGCTCTTTCGTTTCTTTAGGTAGGTATACTCCTAAGTATTTTATTCTTTTTGTTGCAAAGGTGAATGGTATTGTTTCCTTAATTTCTCTTTCTGTTTTCTCATTGTTAGTGTATAGGAATGCAAGGGATTTCTGTGTGTTAATTTTATATCCTGCAACATTACTGTATTCATTGATTAGCTGTAGTAATTTTCTGGTAGAGTCTTTAGGGTTTTCTATGTAGAGGATCATGTCGTCTGCAAACAGTGAGAGTTTTACTTCTTCTTTTCCTATCTGGATTCCTTTTATTTCTTTTTCTGCTCTGATTGCTGTGGCCAACACTTCCAAAACTATGTTGAA
This sequence comes from Odocoileus virginianus, assembly GCF_023699985.2. Taxonomy (NCBI): domain Eukaryota; kingdom Metazoa; phylum Chordata; class Mammalia; order Artiodactyla; family Cervidae; genus Odocoileus; species Odocoileus virginianus. The sequence continues at coordinate 24,329 of NW_027224415.1, read as the reverse complement.
TAGTAGCGGTGAGAGTGGGCACCCTTGTCTTGCTCCTAACTTTAAGGGAAATGCTTTCAGTTTTTTACCATTGAGGATAATGTTTGCTGTGGGTTTGTCATATATAGCTTTTATTATGTTAAGGTGTGTCCCTTCTGTTCCTGCTTTCTGGAGAGTTTTTATCATAAATGGATGTTGAATTTTGTCAAAGGCTTTCTCTGAATCTATTGAGAGAATTATATGGTTTTTATCTTTCAATGTGTTAATGTGGTGTATTACATTGATTGATTTGCGGATATTAAAAGAATCCTTGCATTCCTGGGATAAAGCCCACTTGGTCATGATGTATGATCTTTTTAATATGTTGTTGGATTCTGTTTGCTAGAATTTTGTTAAGGATTTTTGCATCTATGTTCATCAGTGATATTGGCCTGTAGTTTTCTTTTTTTGTGGCATCTTTGTCTGGTTTTGGAATTAGGGTGATGTTGGCCTCATAGAATGAGTTTGGAAGTTTACCTTGTAGTGCAATTTTCTGGAAGAGTTTGAGTGAGATAGGTGTTAGCTCTTCTCTAAAATATTGGTAGAATTCAGATGTGAAGTCATCTGTTTCTGGGCTTTTGTTTGCTGGAAGATTTCTGATTACAGTTTCGATTTCTGTGCTTGTGATGGGTCTGTTAAGATTTCTATTTCTTCCTGGTTTAGTTTTGGAAAGTTATACTTTTCTAAGAATTTGTCCATTTCTTCCAAGTTGTCCATTTTATTGGCATAGAGCTGCTGGTAGTAGTCTCTTATGATCCTTTGTATTTCAGTGTTGTCTGTTGTGATCTCTCCATTTTCATTTCTAATTTTGTTGATTTGGTTCTTCTCCATTTGTTTCTTGATGAGTCTGGTTAAAGGTTTGTCAATTTTATTTACTTTTAAAAAAACCAGCTTTCAGCTTTGTTGATTTTTGCTATGGTCTCTTTAGTTTCTTTTCCATTTATTTCTGCCCTAATTTTTAAGATTTCTTTCCTTCTACTAACCCTGGTGTTCTTCATTTCTTCCTTCTCTAGTTGCTTTAGGTGTAGAGTTAGGTTATTTTACTTTTTTCTTGTTTCTTAAGGCAAGCCTGTATTGCTATGAACCTTCCCCTTAGCACTGCTTTTACAGTGTCCCACAGGTTTTGGGTTGTTGTGTTTTTATTTTCATTTGTTTCTATACATCTTTTGACTTCTTTTTTGATTTGTTCTATGATTTGTTGGTTATTCAGAAGTGTGTTATTTAGCCTCCATATGTTGGAATATTTTATATATTTTTTCCTGTAACTGAGATCTAATCTTACTGCATTGTGGTCAGCAAAGATGACTGGAATGATTTCAATTGTTTTGAATTTGCCAAGGCTAGATTTATGGCCCAGGATGTGATCTATTCTGGAGAAGGTTCCGTGTGCACTTGAGAAAAAGTGAAATTGATTGTTTTGGGGTGAAATGTCCTATAGATATCAATTAGGTCTAGCTGGACCATTGTGTCATTTAAAGTTTGTGTTTCCTTGTTAATTTTCTGTTTAGTTGATCTATCCATAGGTGTGAGTGGGGTATTAAAGTCTCCCCCATTATTGTGTTATTGTTAATTTGCCCTTTCATACTCGGTAACATTTGTCTTACATATTGTGGTGCTCCTATGTTGGGTGCATATATATTTATAATTGTTCTATCTTCTTCTTGGATTGATCCTTTGATCATTATGTAGTGTCCTTCTTTGTCTCTTTTCACAGCCTTTATTTGAAAGTCTATTTTATCTGATATGAGTATTGCGACTCCTGCTTTCTTTTGGTCTCCGTTTGCGTGGAATATTTTTTTGCAGCCCTTCACTTTCAGTCTGTATGTGTCCCTTGTTTTGAGGTGGATCTCTTGTAGACAGCATATATAGGGGTCTTTTTTTTGTATCCATTCAGCCAGTCTTTGTTTTTTTATTGGGGCATTCAACCTATTTACATTTCAGGTAATTATTGATAGGTATGATCCCATTGCCATTTACTTTGTTGTTTTGGGTTCGCGTTCATACAACCTTTCTGTGTTTCCTGTCTAGAGAAGATCCTTTAGCATCTGTTGAAGAGCTGGTTTGGTGGTGCTGAATTCTCTCAGATTTTGCTTGTCTGTAAAGCTTTTGCATTCTCATTCATATCTGAATGAGATCCTTGCTGGGTACAGTAATCTGGGTTGTAGGTTATTCTCTATCATTACTTTAAGTATGTCCTGCCATTCCCTACTGACCTGAAGGGTTTCTATTGAAAGATTAGCTGTTATCCTTATGGGAATCCCCTTGTGTGTTATTTGTTGTTTCTCCCTTGCTGCTTTTAATATTTGTTCTTTGTGTTTGATCTTTGTTAATTTGACTAATATGTGTCTTGGGGTGTTTCGCCTTGGGTTTATCCTGTTTGGGACTCTCTGGGTTTCTTGGACTTGTGTCACTATTTCCTTCCCCATTTTGGGGAAGTTTTCAGCTATTATCTCCTCAAATATTTTCTCATGGCCTTTCTTTTTGTCTTCTTCTTCTGGTACTCCTATGATTCGAATGTTGGGGTGTTTCACATTTTCCCAGAGGTCCTTGAGGTTGTCCTCATTTCTTTTAATTCTTTTTTCTTTTTTTCCTCTCTGGTTCATTTATTTCTGCCATTTTATCTTATACCTCACTTATCCTATCTTCTGCCTCCATTATTCTACTGTTGTTTCCCTCCAGAGTGTTTTTGATCTCATTTATTGCATTATTCATTTTTTTTAATTGACTATTTTTTATTTCTTCTAGGTCCTTGTTAAACATTTCTTGCATCTTCTCAATCCTTGTCTCCAGGCTATTTATCTGTAACTCCATTTTGTTTTGAAGATTTTGGATCATTTTTATTATCATTATTCTAAATTCTTTTTCAGGTAGATTCCCTATCTCCTCCTCTTTTGTTTGGCTTGGTGGGCATTTTTCATGTTCCTTTACCTGCTGGGTATTTTCTGCCTTTTCATCTTGTTTAGATTGCTGTGTTTGGAGTGGCCTTTCTGTATTCTGGTGGTCTGTGGTTCCTTTTTATTGTGGAGGTTTCTCCCAGTGGGTGGGGTTGGATGATTGGCTTGTCAAGGTTTCCTGGTTAGGGAAGCTTGTGTCAGTGTTCTGGTGTGTGGAACTGGATTTCTTCTCTCTGGAGTGCAATGGAGTGTCCAGTAGTGAGTTTTGAGATGGGTCTATGTGTTTGGTGTGACTTTGGGCAGCCTGTATGTTGATGCTCAGGGCTATGTTCCTGTGTTGCTGGAGAATTTGCATGGTATGTCTTGCTCTGGAACTTATTGGCTCTTAGGTTGTGGTTGGTTTCAGTGTAGGTATGGAGGCTTTTGGATGATCTCTTATTACTTAATGTTCCCTGTAGTCAGGAGTTTTCTGGTGTTCTCAGGTTTGGGGCTTAAGTCTCCTGCCTCTGGATTTCAGTCTTATTCTTCCAGTAGCCTCAAGACTTCTCCAACTATAAGGAGGAGAAAAAGGGGGACTCAAGAAGAGAGAGACAGATCTACGCAGTACTCTGTTCCCTAAGTGTTCTCCATAGCCCAGAACACCCACAGAAATTCACAGAATTGGATTGAGAAGAGAAGGGGGTGGGAGGATATAGAGGTGATCTGGGGGAGAAAAAGAGTCAAAAAGGGGGAGAGTAATCATCACACTCCTGAGTAAAAATGGGTACTGAATATTGGATTCTTGAATGTCCAAAATTGGTATCAAATACTGAAAAACAAAGATTAAACATCTAGAGTAGAGGTTAGACTCTTAAGAATACAATATGAAAAACAAAAACACAAAAAATTTAAGAAATATATATGAAGTTCGCTTGAGAACTGACTTTTAATCTCCATTCCTAATCATGAGACAGAAACAAGGAGTTGGATGGTCTGTGTCTGCCCTTTAATGACAAGGAGGAAGGTCTGTACTTGACTGTGTAGTAGGTAAACCCAGGAGTCACTGGATACTTTGGACAAGTCTTACCGAAGTCTGACGGGGAAAGGTGGTGCTTTGCATTAAGTCATTTTGGGGACACGAAAGTCTACAGAGATTTCTTTTCTGTGGTATTTATTAACAGCTCAGGTGAAGTTGAACTTTGTCAGCACAGTCAATATGAACATCTTTCATGCCAGTCCCAGTAGATAAGTATAAAGGCAGAGAGGTTAGAACACTCCTCACCTTTTAAAATTGGATTATAATTGCTTTAAATGTTGTGCTAATTTTTGCTGTAGTACAAGGGTGAATCAGCTATAAGTGTATACATATATCCCCTCCCTCTTGAACATCTCTTCCAACCCTCAACCCCACCCCTCTAGGTCATTACAGAGCACCAAACTAAGCTTCCTGTGCTATACAGAAGCTTGCCACTAGCTATCTATTTCACACATGGGAATCTGTATCTTTCAGTGCTACTCTCTGAATTCTAGTCCATCCTCTCCTTGCCTGCTGTGTCCATAATTCTCTTTTCCATGTCTGAGACTGTAATCTTGCCATGCAAATAGGTTCATCAGTACCGTTTTTCTAAATTTCACATATATGGCACTCCCATTACCAGCAGAGCTTCGGATGAACTATGGTCGAATGTAGAGAAAGTGGTGGTCTCAGGTCCTCTTGCAGGACCACTAGTTGTCATTCTTCTTAAAAACATTCAGGTACTGGACTGTATCTGCTCAGTTAAGCAAAAGGTTGATTTCCTGCTACCTTTGCAGTCTGATTAGCAGATTGCCCATGATGCCAATCACAGTCTGCTTTAATACTCAGTAATGAAATCATTCTGTTTCTATTCTGTATTTGTGGAGAAGATGTCCTGGGCTTTCAGGAGACTGTTCTTTTAATTTTCCAAGTTTGCTGATGAGGATGGGATGGCCTTAAAGTTCCTGAACTGAGCAGACCAGTGAAGGTGAATTATCAAATGCCTCCCATTTAGCGCTTTGCTATTTTCAAATACTACCTGGATGGATCTCACTCTCCAAATTCTAGATTTTCTTTTTGAGTAAGCATGCATAATACAGGACCTAAAAATCCATCAGGGTCACCATCAGCTTTAATGGTGGGAAAGATGGGAAGCCCAGATGTTGCCTGCAGATCTTCTCTCTTGAATGGCCCATACAGCTCTATATGACATTTGGAAGGGAATCCATTTGAAAGGAAAATGCAGGCTTATTTTGGCCTGAGCATGCTTCCATTAATTTGGATGAATTAACATATATGGTGGTTTTTAGAAGAACCTCTTGCCCAGGTTTCCCTGGTGGTTCAGATGGTAAAGAATCTGCCTGCAATGCAGGAGACCTGGGGGTTTGATCTCCTGGGTCAGGAAGATCCCCTGGAGAAGGGAATGGCTACCCACTCCAGTATTCTTGCCTGGAGAATCCCACAGACAGAGGAACCTGGCAGGCTGGGGTTCATGGTGTTGCAAAGAGGTGGACCTGACTGGTTGACTAACACTTGCACTTTCATCCCCAGCAAAGGAATTACTTGTGTTTACAGGATGAATATCAACCTAGGAAAAAGGGTAAACATTATTTGGGAAGATGTAGGAAAATGGAAGAGTAATGGGAGAATTAAAGTCACTTTCTCTTTCTCCAAACCCTCCTCCTACTTTCTCTGCTGCCTCCCTTTATTTTGGTCCCTTTCCATGGCATCTCTTCATCTTCACGCCTCAATCCGACTTCTAGTAAGGGCGAAACAATGACCTTCAAGATAGGCGGTTAAGTAGATTTTCCTGCAAAGAAGAACAAGGAGACAGTAATGAATTATCTGCCCTGTGTGAGATGTGTGTGTCTCATGCCCTAGCTGTGATTCCATTTCAGGCTTAGCCTAGATCTCGACTTTCAAGAGTATTTTCTTATCTACAAACTATATAGCCAGGAAAGCAGAGATGATAAAGCAATACTATTAAGGAGTAACTGGGAACTTTAATAAAAGACTGTGTCCCCACCCCACCTCCCATGGTGGCTACCGGATGGAGAGTGGTTGCAACAGTCACTTGGAATAGACAAAGAAAAGTGGTGTTAGGCTGAAAAACACAATATAGAAAGGAAATCCAACAGTCATCTAATTCTACATTTTTCCTGACTCAACGACAAGACAGTTAGCCTTCCCTTACCAATTTGCCAATAAAGCTGATGCCATTAAGTGACTACCCAGACTTGAAACAGTACAAATCTACATGCTGTTCAACTTCCCTACATTATTCACTTAGGGATTCTTTTCCTGGGCCCGGGAAAAACCCAAAGAAGTTTGTACAAGTACCTGGCAGTGTGTTTTCAGTTTACAGCCCCAAACATGGGGATGTGCCCTGATAGCTGCACAGAATTCTGCATGCAGCAGGCTTTGGTTGTTTGATGGAGCAGGCATGTCAGGACCGGAAAGCAACCCACCATATCAGGGGGAAAGGTGACCAAAAGACTGAGACTATATGCCACCTCTCACAGCCATGGAAGAACTAATGGCTTGAGGGACCCACTGAGAGGCCTGCAGGTGGCCATAGTTGAAGCCCTTTGACGAAAAGTGAGCTAGGAGAAATCACAGCAGTGTATCGAGAAAACTAGTGATTTCTTTGGTGATTTTCATCGGCCGTTTGTTGAGGCTTTCCCACAACTTACTGGCATGGATCCAGAGGCAGTTCAAAATCACACACTAGTCTTATCTACATTTGTTTTAACCTAGAACAGATTATTACATAAAACTTAGCAGCAGCTGCTCTATTTGGGGGCATGCTAGAGAAAAAGGAAGGAGAAAAGGAGCAGTTAAACATCACTGTGTTAGCCACTTGGTTACACCTATTTTCTAAGGGAAGAACCCCTACTCTGGACAACATGTGAAGGGACCCAAGTTAGGTGGGAAAACTATATGTCATTATTACATTATGCCAAGACACTGGAAGAAGGATTGGAGAGAGAGACTCCTGAGAATGGAGACCCTGCAGGAACAAGGGAATTAGGAAAGCCCTGGACAAAACCCTCAGCTAGGGAATAATAGGCAAAAGACTCAAAGTCAACAGATTGAGGGAATCTTGGAGGTGGAAACTGGTGAACCGCAAGTTTCAATAACTTGCCCTGAGGCTAATCTATGCTTGTCTTTTCTGGTAAATATTCATGCTGCAGAAGGCTCTTGAGAGTCCCTTGGTCTACTAGGAGATCAAACCAGCAAATCTTAAAAGAAATCATCCCTGAATATTCATTGGAAGGACTGATGATGAAGCTGAAGCTTCAAAGGCATGATGTAGACAGGATCAGGAGCAGGGTTGGCAAGATCAAGGGCAGGATGTGGGTGGGCTCAGAGGTAAAAGTGGGTGAATTTGGGGCAGGGTTTTTATGAGGAGCCACCAGGGAAGCCCACTTGGGTGGGATTGGGAGAAAGTGTGGCCTGGGTTCAGGGTGAAACCACCCTTCTCTTCATGTTTAGCACCTCACTTTCAATCTCTCCCCAAAGCCACAAGGCTCTTCTGTGATGTTTACAACCCACAGAGAAAGAGGTACTATAAGCAACTCCCGGTGTTAGGCCCCGAGCACTCAATGGGCCCCAAGGTGAGACTTCTTCTCTATCTCATGACCTTCCATTTCCCCTCTCCCTTCTCCCTACCTGACCACCTTCTTCTGGTTCTCCATGTTTGAATTGCCTCCAATTCCTTCTTCCCTCTGCCTGACTGCTTTCATACCTACTGACCAATCTCAGTGGGTCCCCTCCTCTCTTTCTGACCTCCCCTACGCTCACCCACCTTAGTGATCAATCATCTTCTAGTCTCACTTTTCTTTCTGTTTCTTTATTGATAAGCTCCTTGCCTGACCACACCCCCCAACATTTCTCTTTCTGCCTGTCTCTCTCTTTCTGCCTGTCTAGCCTCCATTCCTCTGCTCCTCAGTATAACCATCCCGTTCCCCGTGTCTCCTTGCTTGAACATCTACTTTCTTTTCCCAGACCCTGCCTGACATTCCATCCCAACCATCCCTGAGAGGCCACTCTCAATTCCTTTCTTTTGAATTTCTGACTTCCCTTCTTTTTTTTTTTATTCTTCCTGCCTCACTTCCCCAGTCACCTTCTCACCACTTCTCATCTCCAAAATCCCTTCTTTGATTGATCAGCCCTCATTCCTCCACACTCCTGACCCCATTCCTCACCTCCTCTATGTTTTATGGACCTCCATTCATCTACTGTGGTCCAGCTAGTAAAGAATCCGCCCGCAATGCGGAGGACCTGGGTTCAATCCCTGGTTTGGGATGATCCCCTGGAGAAGGGAAAGGCTACCTACTCCAGTATTCTGGCCTAGAAAATTCCATGGGTCCATGGGGTCACAAAGAGTTGGACATGACTGGGCGACTGTCATGTACTGTCACATTCATGTACTTCTTCCTGTCAGACTTCCCCTCCATCCTTCCTCTCCTTCCTGTTTGATCTCTTTCTACTCTTCCATCCATCCTAGCCTATCACACCCTTTCCTACATCTCAGCTTAACTTCGTCCTCCATCCTCCATGCTTGATCATACCCCCTGTGCCCCCTTCTTCTTTACCTAGTAATCACTGAATTCCTCTCTTCCTTCCTGCTAGGTCACGTCCCATCCCTCTCCTTCTGCCTGACTGCCCTCCAATCCCCCTCTTCCTCTCATTTTACCTGCCTGATCCCCCTCCATAGCCACCCCCATCCATACCTCATCATCATTCTTTCTTCCCACAGGTTCCAGATAATGAGGTGTGCGGTTGTCCACTAGTGCACAATGTCTTTGAGGTCACTGATGATTTCTGTTGTCTCCCCAAATGCTTCTGCAACCTCCACTATTGCTGGGCGAAGCTGAGGCGTGCTGAGGTGGACCTAGAGTGTGTTCGTGCGGTGGGTTACAAGGCTGAGTGTGGCTGAGGGGAAGCATGGGACCCTACAAGCCCCTTCTCACACTTACCCCCACAGTTGCACGAGCTGGTTGAGAAGGAGCAGAGGTGCGCACAGCCATGATGAATAGGACAGAGCTGCTGGCCCTGATGCTTCACCAAGCAACCCAGCATGATCCACTCACCACTGACCTACGCTCCAGAGTAGACAGCTGAGCTCTGCTCAACTGAGGTCCTATGTCCAACACCTGGTGCAAGGGAGACACTACGAATTTCTCACACACCCATTCCTCTAACCCTGTCTTTCTCAGGGCATCTCAAAGTTTCTCTGTGCTTCTCTATTCCCCCTTTAGTATCCTGTCTCTATGCCTCCTTAAGGTGGACTGGTCTTTACAATTTCCCCATTTCTGTCCTTTCTCTTATCCCCTGTCTCTCTCTTTCCTGAATCTGGGCAGGGCCAAAGGATCTGCCCTGTGTTCAACTCCCACTGGCCAGAGTTTTGTTTAGAAACTTGAGATTAGCAAGACATTTTAGTATCTCCTGGTAGCCCCTAATCCAGTCTCTGTGCCCACAAACCCAATTCCAAACCTCCAGTGGTGGTGGGTGACAGTGCAGCTTCACTTGGGTGGCAAGCCCATTTGGAGTTGGCTGAGAAGTGCTGCATACTCAGCTCAGTTTGTCCTTTTCTGTCAAGGGAGAGGTGAGGTTACAAAGTGGGTACCAGTGACCCTGAGTCCCCCATCCCAGGCCATCAGGTCTGTCATTGTCACCTGATTTGTGCACTTTGACCAACTTCTGTATAACTGTTGGCATTCCCCAGGCCAGAGGTGCCGGAAAAATGTTGCAATGGAGGGAAAAGGTGATGATTCCATTTTAGGACACTGAGGAGAGTTCAACGTGTCAATGCAATCGTGCCCTTGCCCCTGCCCATCTTGTTCCACCCCTCACCACACCATGAGGTCCCAGCCCTTCTGTCAGCCTTGGCCCCTGTCAGTGCAGTCCTGGTTTATGCACACGCCACCGCCCTCCCCCTTAACCCCAAATCTCTGATCCTCTCTTGTTCTCCTCTTCCCACTACCCTTCTCTGGGTCAACTCTCTTGAGCTGGCTCTGTCTACCTAATGCTGTAAGGTTTCCAGAAAAGGATTGGGACCTCTGCCACATCTGCCTTTGCAAGGCCCTGCCAGGCCAGTGGAGGTGTGTCCAGTAAGGCTGCCTGTGGGGACTGGTATGCCACAAATGAGAGACTTCAACTATTCTTCCTGTTCTTTTTATACGCACTAGACCCTCGGAGTTTTGGTTTTTTCCCCATATTTGCCTCAGTATGATGAACAGTATTATTTTTGTGTTTTTCTAGAAATATTAAAGCTGCTCTTTTGAAGACTGTATTTTTCTTAGGTTAAGTCAATTCTGCTTCAAGAAAACTTAGTAATTGTATTCAGAGTTCCCAATTACTTTCTTTATGGATCATAATTTAAGTCTAGCTATATGAATGTGCAATTGCAGGTCTATGTTTTACCACAAGTTATTACTAACCATTGTTTTGCTCACTTATTTTGAGATCTATCGTCTCATTCACCATTCATTAATTTAGAATACTTCCTTAGGTGTTTTTATCAAATGGAGTAAACTGGTGGAATAGTCTTCAAATTATTTAATGTCTGAACCTGTTGTTCTTTTGCTCTAAGGAGTATTTTCTTGGGAGTGGGTATAGGATCTCTGCATTAGAGTCCTTCTTTTTAACTACATTATGATTTTTGTATGGAGTATAGCAGATTAACAAGGTTGTGATAGTTTCAGGTGGAAAACAAAGGGACTCAGTCATACATATATATGTATCCAAAAGTCGTTCTTTATTGATGGCCTATGAGAAGTTGCCTCTAAGATGGCTCCCAAAGATCCCAGGCTCCTGGTATTCAAGGCTTTGTGTAATTCCCTCCATTTGTGTGGCTCACTTCTAAGCAGTAGCATACCTTTATTTAATTTTTTTTTTCATTTATTTTTATTAGTTGGAGGCTAATTACTTTACATCATTACAGTAGTTTTTGTCATACATTGAAATGAATTAGCCATGGATTTACATGTATTCCCCATCCCAGTTCCCCCTCCCACCTCCCTCTCCACCCGATCCCTCTGGGTAGCATACCTTTAACATTGAGGAGATGCCACCTTTGTGATTAGCTTACAAGAGATTGCAGCTTCTGTCTTGCTAACAGGATCTCTTCCTTGTGGACTCAGCGAACCAACTTGCCATGATGGGGAAGCCTATATAGCAGGGAACTCAGGATGGCCTTTGACAGATAGTATGAAACTGAGGCTTTCAGTCCAACAGCCCAAATGAACTGGATCCTGCAAACAACCACACAAATGAGCTTGGAAGAACATCCTTCCCCAGGTGAGCCTTCGGATGAGGCCCCAAGCCTAGCTGAGAGCTTGACTGCAGCCACATGAGACACCCTGAAACAAGAGGATCGAGCTACGCTGTGCTCAGGATTTTGACCCACATAAACTATGAGATAATCAGTGTGTGTTGTTTTAGACAATTAAGTTTATGGGAATGTGGAGACAGATAGGGACTGGGAGGTCAGTGATTTTGTGAAAGATACTAGGTTAGTTTCTGAAATGAAAACCATAGCATCCATGAGGTAAGTCCAGTGTTTGGCTGCTCCATGAGTCCATTTTAGAAACTATGTGGGTCATTAATTGGCAGTCTGGAAAGATGGATAATTGGAAACCTGCATGGGAAGTGGCACTGCTGTACTTGTGTTGGTTATTATTCAATGTTGTCATAGTCATCACTGTGGAATATTGTTTATTGGGAGCCGACCCAGTATGGGGTTCAGAATCACAGACTGACTTTGGAGTCACATGATCTTGGCTTCAGTATTTCCTGGTCTTTCTACTTGCTAGTAGTGGGACCTTAGGATAACGGACTTAGCCTCACTGTGCTTCAACAGCTTCTGCTGTCAAATGGTTCTAATGATAATCATTGTCATGTAGCTGGCAAGGTTACAGTGAAAATTAAACGAGGAGTCTGATATTGATCAGCAGGGCCTCAAGGCAGGGCAAGTGTGTCACAGGAGGGGCAGATTCCAGACTTGTTGCCCCGGAGATGAATCACCATCCCACTGCTGAGCGTGAGTACCATGTGGCTGCTGTCCCACATCTAGAGCCCTACATATTTCAGTGAAAAATGTGATGTAGTTGATGGAGGAATAGTGGGATGAAGGATGAGCCCCATAGCCTGGGAGAGGGGGAAGTTCAGGGTGTCTGCAGGCAGCAATGTCCAGCTAGGGGTGACCACCAGCCCCAGCCTGGGAGACATTGCCCCCTGATGTCCAGCACTCCCCACTGGCTCTGTGCAAATGCTCAGCTGATCACCACCAGATCTTCCATTTACATGATCCTTGGGGATTTGATTAATTTTCCCTCTACCCTGTTCTAGGACAGAAACTGCCCCCCCCCCCTTTTTTTGGAACTTAGAGGATGGCCAGGTCATAGGATGTGCACAGTCTCTAGGGCCCTTCTAGTTCTTCCTCCTCCTCTCAAAGATGAATAAAGTGGCCTGAGAAGGTACATGAGTTGGCAAGGTTTCTGGGGTTGTAACAGTAGTGGACTGGAGCCAGGTCTCCTGACTGTGTCCTCCACCCTCCCCACACTCCAGCCAAGACCAGCTTTCCCACTAAAAGTTCCCCTTGAAATTTTGCAAACACAGGAGGATGAGGGAGCCAGACCCTGACCCACAGCTCCCTTCTTCTGAGAGTCCTGAGTCGGCTGTCAACTCTGGGGACAGGCTGGTTGTCACAGGGGCTCAGTAAGACAGTATATATTATAAAACTGCCTTACTTTAGTTTTGTTTATTATATGGATTTGAAATAGTTAAATGTATTTTATATTATTATATAAATTCATATATGTATATCAATATGTAAAAATGTATATTTATATATGATTATATAAAAATAGCTTTATTTTTGAAACAAGAAGTCACACAGTCTAAGTAGAAAGAAGAAAATTAAAGTGACCTCTAACTCTATTATCACCTAACTATCAATTCTATTAACATTTTGATGTTTATGGTTTCAGATATTTTTTTCTGGCTATGTGCATGTGTGTCTGTTCGTGAGTGTTTAATATATTATTAATATATGCACACTTAGTTTACATGAAAACTAGAATTGTTTACCTTCATTTTTTGCTCTTTACACTAGCTTACACATTTCTCCATGTTGGCAAATTTTTTTGTATACAATTTGAGCAGTGGCATAATACTGAGTTTTTGCATGTATCACCATTTTTATAACCAATATACTGTTAATATAGGAATCATTTTAGGAATCAGTGAATGAAAATAGATTGGAATGGGTGAATTTAACTCAGTTGACCATTATATCTAACACTGTGGGCAAGAATCCCTTAGAAGAAATGGAGTAGCCCTCATAGTCCATATAAGAGTCTGATGTGCAGTACGTGGATGCAGTCTCAAAAATGACAGAATAATCTCTGTTCATTTCAAGGCAAACCATTCAGTATCACAGTAATCCAAGTCTGTGCCCCAACCAGTAATGCTGAAGAAGTTGAAGTTGAACAGTTCTATGAAGACCTACAAGACCTTCTAGAACTAATACCCAAGAAAGATGTCCTTTTCGTTATAGGGGACTGGAATGCAAAAGCAGGAAGTCAGGAGATACCTGGAGAAACAGGCAAAATTGGCCTTGAAGGACAAAACAAAACAGGGTAAAGGCTAACAGAGTTTTGCCAAGAAAACGCACTGGTCATAGCAAACACACTCTTCCAACAACACAAGAGAAGACTCTACACATGGACATCACCAGATGGTCAATACCAAAATCAGATTGATTATATTCTTTGCAGTCAAAGATGGAGAAACTCTATATGGTCAGCAAAAACAAGACCAGGAGCTGACTGTGGCTCAGATCATGAACTCCTTATTGCCAAATTCAGACTTATATCGAAGAAAGTAGGGAAAACCACCAGACCATTCACATACAACCTAAATCAAATCCCTTACGATTATACAGTGGAAGTGACAAATAGATTCAAGGGGTTAGATCTGATAGACAGAGCACTTGAAAAACTATGGACAGAGGTTCGTGACATTGTACAGGAGGCAGTGATCAAGAACATCCCCAAGAAAAAGAAATGCAAAAAGGCAAAATGGCAGTCTGAGGAGGCATTACAAATAGCTGAGGAAAGAAAAGAAGCTAAAGGTAAAGGAGAAAAGGAAAGATATACCCACTTGAATGCAGAGTTCCAAAGAATAGCAAGGAGAGATAAGTTAATCCTTCCTCAGTGATCAATGCAAAGAAATAGAGGAAAACAATAGAATGGTAAAGACTAGAGATCTCTTCAAGAAAATTAGAGCTACCAAGGAAACATTTCATGCAAAGATGGGCACAATAAAGGACAGAAATGGTATGGACCTAACAGAAGCAGAAGATATTAAGAAGAGGTGGCAACAATACACAGAAGAACTATACAAAAAAGATCTTCATGACCCAGATAACCACGATGGTATGATCACTCACCTAGAGCCAGACATCCTGGAATGTGAAGTCAAGTGGGCCTTAGGACTCATCCCTATGAACAAAGCTAGTGGACGTGAGGGAATTCTAGTTGAACTATTTCAAATCCTGAAAGATGATGCTGTGAAAGTTTTGCACTCAAATGCCAGCAAATTTGGAAAACTCAGCAGTGGCCACAGGACTGGAAAAGTTCAGTTTTCATTCCAATCCCAAAGAAAGGCAATGGCAAAGAATGTGCAAACTACTGCACAATTGCACTCATCTCACACACTACCAAAGTAATGCTCAAAATTCTCCAAGCCAGGCTTCAACTGTATGTGAACCGTGAACTTCCAGATGTTCAAGATGGATTTAGAAAACACAGATGAGCTAGAATTCAAATTGCAACAACGTTAGGTCATAGAAAAAGTAAAAGTGTTCCAGAAAAACTACTACTTCTACTCTATTGACTATACTAAATCCTTTGACTGTGTGGATCACAAATAACTGGAAAAATCTTCAAGTGATGGAAATAGCAGACCACTTGACCTGCTTCCTAGGAAATTTGTATGCAGGTGGAGAAGCAAGTTAGAACTGGATATGCAAGAACAGATTGGTTCCAAATTGGGAAAGGAGTACGTCAAAACTGTATACTGTCACTCTGCTTATTTAACTTCTATGCAGAGTACATCATGGGAAATGCCAAGCTTGATGAAGCACAAACTGGAATCAAGATTGCTGGGAGAAATATCAATAACTTCAGATGCACAAATTACACCACCCTTAAGGCAGAAACCAAAGAGAAACTAGAGAGTCTCTTGATGAAAGTGGAAAAGGAGAGTGAAAAAGCTGGCTTAAAACTCAGCATTCAAAAATGAAGATCATGGCATCCAGTCCCATCACTTCATGGCAAATAGATGGGGAAACAATGGAAACAGTGAGAGACTTTATTTTTTGGGGCTCCAAAATCACTGCAGATGGTGACTGAAGCCATAAAATTAAAAGACGCTTGCTCCTTGGAAGAAAAGCTATGACAATCCAAGAGAGCATATTAAAAATCAGAGACATTACTTTGCCCACAAAGGTCAATCTAGTCAAAGCTATGGTTTTTCCAGTAGTCATGTATGGATGTGAGAGTTGTACCATAAAGAGAGCTGAGGGACAGAGAATTGATGCTTTTGAACTTTGGTGTTGGAGAAGACTCTTGAGAGTCCCTTGAACTGCCAGGAGATCCAACCAGTCCATCCTAAAGGAAATGAGTCCTGAATATTCACTGGAAGGACTGATGCTGAAGCTGAAGCTCCAATACTTTGGCCACCTGATGTGAATAACTGACTCATTAGAAAAGACCCTGTTGCTGGGAAAGATTGAAGGCTGTAGGAGAAGGGGACAACAGAGGATGAGATGGTTGGATGGCATCACCAACTAGAGGGACATGAGTTTTAGCAAGCTCCCGGAGTGGGTGATGGACAGGGAAGCCTGGTCTTCTGCAGTCGATGGGGTCACAAAAGTTGGACACGATTGAGCAAATGAACTGTACTGATACTGTTAGTAAACATCAATGAAGGATAGTCTTGGGCTCACAATTAATACCACTGTAGTTACATTTCTGCATCTAAATCTTTGTGCATATACATGACTGATTTCTAGAAATTGAAGTCTTGGGTCAGGGTGTAAGGAAAGATATTTAATGACTTAGGAGGGGATAGTTGGTACACTTGGTCCCAGCGAGAAACCCGCCTTTTCTAAGTGTCACACAATCATATCAGTTACAGATACACAGCTTGTGGCCATAGAAATGTGGTGCTCCTTGGGTCTCCTACAGGATGCGACCCCCAGCTGAAGTGTGGGTGTTTCCAGGTTGGTGGATCTGATCTCTACAATGCTCCTGACTTCATAGACCCAAGCCACTTCCCAATAAAAGCAGGAAATAACCAAGTTTTTAATGAGTTATCATTATATTCATGTATTTGTTTTTTTGCACCCATTGCTTTCCCAGTGTCTGTAGGGGGCCTTTAAGAATCTCTGAAGCAAAATGTCCAGGTATGACTCTATAAATTTAGGTCAGAGGAGATATAGAGAGAATGAACAAAGTCAGCACCAGCATCTTTTTGACTGTAGACATTTGTGCCTGATAGTCCTGCAGAGTAATTAAAATTGAGCTATAAGTTTCTTTCTTACCTTCTTATCAGATGTAGCTGGAAAAGAAATGCAGTCATTTGCAAGATGTACATTGGTCACAGGTAGAAAATATGCCATTCTTCCAAGGTAAATGTTTTACGATAATTGGATTTCAAAAACATGTTTGATCTCCTTATGGAGTGTAGATGTGTTAACCTTATACTTTATCATCTAAATCAGGACACTTTAGAATGGGAAAGAGGCATCATTAACAATGATGCTGGGGAACTTCCTTCCTGGAGGTCCAGTAGTTAGGACTCTGTGGTCTCACTGCTGAGGATCTGGGTTCAATCCCTGGTCAGGGAACTAAGACCTCACAAGCTGTGCAATGCAGCCATTAATAATGGCTGGTTATACCAAAATACCATTAATAATGTTTGGTTATACCGAATAACAGGTGTAAACTGGACAAGGGGTCGGCCTAATGAAAAAGACAGAGTGTTGTCGACAGTAATTTTGTCATGACTGTATTATAGTAACATCTGCCACAGCAGTCTTCTAGACAATGGTTCTCACATATATATGTATCTCACATATTCTCTATCCATTCATCTGTCTATGTAGTCCTCATTTTTAGTAAAGAATAACTTACTGCATGAACACAGTGAATTGCAGAAATCTTACTTATATGTTTTCCTACAAAATGTTATTTTATATTAGGTATTTAGTAACAGGCATGCTATGTTTTATACCAGGATTAAAACTCATTAAGGACTTCACAGGTGGCACAGTGGATAAGAATCCACTTGCCAACACGGGGGAACACAGGGGACATAGGTTTGATTCCTGGTCCAGAAAGATTCCTGGAGTAGGAGTAAGGGGGGTGTTTGGATCTGAGTATAGATATCTGTGATATTTATAGTGCCACAGTGGTACCCTCAGTTTGTTGCATGGGAGCAAGACATAGAAATTATCTTCTAAGACACACAAGTATGGGAAAGGGTGGAAATTTAGGATGGAACAGTCCCCCTTCTGAGATTTACCACTGGATGATTTGAGGAATGGGGAAGCAGAGAGGTTCACAAGCTACCATAAGATAACATTAGAGAAGAATGGGAAGCTGTCACACTGGTCATGAGGGACTGCAGGGTATTTCACACTCAGTCCACACAGAAGGTTTCCCTCCAGTCTGAACATTCAGGTGCACAGTGAGGTGTGACTTCTGCGTAGGGATTTTACTACAGTCACTGCATTCATAAGGTTTTTCACCAGTATGAATTCTCTGATGTGTCATCAAGACTGACTTGTAAGTGAAGGCCCTTCCACATTCAGTATAAACATAAGCTCTTTGTGCATTCCGAGTCTTCTGGTATATAAGGAGGTTTGATCTTTTGGCGAAGACCTTCCCACATCTTGTGCAGGTATGGGTTTTTTCCCTGTGTGAGTTTTGCTATGCTCATGCAGTTGTGATTTGGAAGGGAAAGATGTCCCATAGTCACTGCATTCATATGGCTTCTCTCCACTATGAATTCTCTGATGTGCAACCAAGTGGGTCTTTGGGATAAAAGCCTGCCTACATTCAGTGCATATGCAGGGTTTCTCTCCTGAATGAATTCTCTGATGCAACCTCACTATTGACTGATGAGTGAAAGTCTCATCACATTCATTGCATTCATAGGGTTTTTCCACAGAATCGGATGGACAAAGAGATGTGGCTTCTGAGTGAGGACCTTTCCACATTCATTGCATACATAGGCTATCTTCCCAGTAAGAAATTTTCAATGAGGAATGTGTTCTTGTTTCTGGCTGAGGGCTTTCCCACACTGATTAGGTTCACAGAATTTCTCATTTAGATGAGAACTGACATGGTATAGGAAAAGGAATAAGTAAAATTTGACTACAACCAATAATCTTCTCAAGGTTTTTCTTATGTTACTTATATTAGGACCTTGTAAGTTTAACCTATACTTCAAACCATTCCCAAATGTATCATTTTAAGGGGTTGTTCTTATGAACTAACTATGGGATCATGTAAGTTATTTTTCCAGTGTACTTATGTTCATAATCTCTATACTTACTCAATGTGTTCTTATTGATGAAAGCAACATGACACAAAGGTCTATTTTGGTTTTCCTTATATTTATCTGGGCATCATATTGTCACAGTTTTTATTTAAAATGAGGAATCATTTTAATTAAAAGAAACAATGAATAATTCCTCTTGAATTCATCCAGTTTCTCATTGTGAAATGAAGCTTTTACAGTAATCTACTGTATGATTTCAATCTCAGGTTTCTCTCTTAAAAGGAGAAAAAGAAGGCAAAATTCAAACTTAGAACAGTTAGCCAAATAGAGAGGAGCTACATGCAACTGATCCAGGTTGGACACAGGGAAAGCAGATGATGGTGATGATGATAGGAAACACTTCTATGGTTCTTTATTTATGCTATGTACTTATAGTTTTGAGGACATGCCAGGCACTGTTCTATGTGACACAGAAGTATGTACACACATATGAACTCATTTAATTCTCTCAGAAACCATATGAGCTAGATACTATTATACATTATTTAAAAGAGGAAACTAAAGCCCAGAACAAGTAAATAATTTTCTCAAGATGATATGGGTCATATGCAGGAGAGATTAAAACAAGGCAGCATGTCTCCACTTACATATACTCTGGTATGCATGTGGGGGCTTCCTTGGTAGCTCAGACGATAAAGAATCCACCTGCTAATGCAGGAGACACAAGAGACATGGGTTCCATCGCTGGGTCAGGAAGATCCCCTGGAGAAGGAAATGGCAACCCACTCCAGTATTGCTGCCTGGGAAATCCCATGGACAGAGGAGCCTGGTGGGCTACAGTTCACGGGGTCACAAAGAGTCGGACACGACTGAGTGACTAAACACGCACCTACATAGTACCCATGTAGTTCTTCCAGCACCTCAGCTTTACCCTAAGCAACGTACCAACTCACCTGGAAGGGAAAATCACTGGTGCTTTGTACCGAAGATGAAATACAATAGGTTTTTAAAAAAAGAAATACAATAGGTTTTAATATTAAATAGAATGAATAAGCTATGCTGTTATCCCATTATGCCAAATTTTAAAATACTGAGCCTGATCAGATCATGAAATCCAGTTTGTTTTCTTCTTTTGGTTAGGCTAAAATAGTGAAATCTAGAACTTTGTCTTATGTCTGCCAGACTTCACTATTCTTTCACTCCTATGCTGTGCTCTGTATATCCACAAGCCTCATTTCATTTATTCTATAGATCTTAAGCATCCTGATTCATAGGCATGGATTGAGAACTTTTTCCAACTTTCTACTTCATTTAGTATATGTGTACAAAATTCACTAGAGCCAATAATATTTAGTTACAGCTACCACTATTCAATGTAAAAAGTTAATGCCTGTGCTGAAAATAATTATCTTTAACATTTCTGAGCCCACAGACTTCCTTATCAGCACATAAGTAGAGTCATCAGTCTGGAACCATAGCTATGGATGTGAGTTTGCATTCTGCCAGTCGTGAAAGTGAAAGTCGCTCAGTCGTGTCCAACTCTTTGCAACTCCATGGACTGTCCATGGAATTTTCCAGGCCAGAATACTGGAGTGGGTTGCCTTTTCCTTCTCCAGGGGATCTTCCAAACCAAGGGATCGAACCCAGGTCTTCCGCATTGCAGGATGATTCTTTACCAGCTGAGCCACAAGGGAAGCCCAAGAATACCGGAGTGGGTAGCCTATCCATTCTTCAGAGGATCTTCCTGACCCAGGAATCAATCCGCTGTCCCCTGCATTGCAGGCGGATTCTTTAACAACCGAGCTATGAGGGAAGCCACTAGTCATGAACACGTCCTCAAAATATCCAACTTATTCCCCAATCCAATAATTACTCACATACACTTCTTCCATTAATCTGGCTCTTTCTGCTCTGTTGTGCCAGTTCAAAAAATATATATATGATTCATAGATCAGTTAAGAGCACTATGCTCTGAAAATTAGTCCAGTGGCACCACAACTTTAGGGAGATGTAATTTTCTCTGAATTTTATTTCTTTTTCTTTTTTTTTTCCATTTATTTTTATTAGTTGGAGGCTAATTACTTTACATTATTACAGTAGTTTTTGTCATACATTGAAATGAATTAGCCATGGATTTACATGTATTCCCCATCCCAGTCCCCCCTCCCACCTCCCTCTCCGAGCAGAGATTATCCATGCTGCCTGCCTTGATGCTTTTTGAGTGAGAGTTGTCTGCTTCACTAGAGTGATTAATGAACAAGGCTGAATTTCTGTTTTGTTCTCAAGCCATTTCACCCCTTCCTACTAACAATCTGATTCTTTGAACTCTTTTTAACACGTCTTTTTTAAAAAAAACCCACTGAAACATCTTCAAAAACTATCAATGTCAGTACTTGAACTGGTTTCTCCATTATTCCACTAGAAAATTTAAGGATAAAATATTATTAATTTTTTATTCTTAAAGTTTTCTCATAGGTATAGGATAGAATATAATCATGTACCACACAATCTAAAAGCATTATTTTTAAAGATATATTTCTGGAAAGAAAGTACAAAGTGATTAACATTGGTAGGCCCCGGGGAAGAGAACCGGGGAGTAGAGGTGAGAGTGAGATGTTTTAGTGTCTACTCTTTCACACATCTGAATTTCCACGTTTGTCGTGTCATCTCTCCAAAAATTTTAAATTAAAAATTAAAATAAAGGGGGGAAAGTTTTTATTTGCTCTGAGTTCTATGGTGTGGGGGTAAGAAAAGGAAAATAATATTAGATACTGGAGTGATTAAGGGCCCAATTTTAAGGAACAGGTGAAGCCTGTGTCTAAATAGAGGCCTAAATAATCAATAGACTAAACACAGAGAGAAACTTCCTATGTAGGAAGCTTTAAGAAAACTGGAGTTAAACATGAGTTGTGGAAGATACACAGATATACGTTTGAGTTGGAAACAAGGGGCCTGTTGTCATTAAGAGGAAGGTTTCATTATCATGTACTACATAACTGGGAGTAACTGCAATTTTATTTCATAAGGCTAGTACAAGATAAATGTCATGGTTTAGGTAATGAAATCTGTCAGGAGCACCTAAAATGAACTTGTTAAAAAATGGAATCAATTAATCCCATTCAGAACAGAATAATCCAATCAGGATACAATGTGGACTTGCTTTGTGGTGACATAGATGGGAATTTAAAAAGGGAGGGGGGCACTTAAATAACACTTTCAAAAAGAGAAATAAAGAGGAATTGCAGAGTGAAGAATATTGGAGAACAATATCTGATTTGGGCAATGATGATTCCAGTTAATAATATATTGAGAATGAAGGAACTGCACAGCTCTGAGAAATGTCACTCTACATAGGTAAATTCTGGTACTAGGGTACAGTCGTAATGCAAGGACTGAAGGTATCACTATATGAGTCAGTAGAATAGGAAAATAAAACGTGTTCAGAATGGATGGAAGATTCCCTTAAGGAAGGGAAGAGCAGAGGACAGTAGACAGGGCCCTTCGGTTAGAGGGAATGGAAGGAAAAAAGTCTGTAAAAAGAAAACAAGGTGCTCATCAACAAGGAAAACACAAAATATCTAGTTACAAATGGATAGAATAAGAATAAGCACTTCACAGAATGGAATCCCACGTGGATAACAGATACAAAGTAACAAAGTAGCTGATTAAAAGAGAAATTGAAACAGCACAAAGTTAGCAGCTGAGGATGAGGTATAGGGTGATGAGCAAGTGTATAGGATCTGATGTCAGAGTTGACATATGTAAAACAAAATGAGGTTGGTCTTAGATGACAGTTGAGAAGCTGGAGAGGAAATGGAAAGGGACTGGCAGGAGCAAGAGCAGGAACTGGTTGTTTTGAAAGGAAGCAGATCCATGAAATCCAAATGCATAAGGACAAATGGTATGGTGGTGGTGGTGGGGGACAGGTCAAAAGCAGCACAAAATAGTAGGGAAGGAAAAAAATAACTAAGAAAGCAAGGTCCTGAGACGGTAGTGTGGCATATGATCTAGACTAAAGGGATGGGGGAAGGGCAGATAGCTCTCCTGCCAAAAAGCCAAGCAGAGAAGACAGTGGATGTTGGCAAGGGTCATACTAGGAGATGGCATTTAAGTATCAAAGGGGCTTCTGTTAACTCTTGTCCTAAGCAACTCTAAAAGTTTAGAGACTTTTTTTTTAAAGAAACAGTTTACAGTTTTTAATGAATCTGTAAGCCAAAAAGCTTCCATTTCAAAATAAAAACAAATCCCAGGTCATGTAGATGTTTATAGTGACTAGTTTATCTAAACATATATACAGGTTCAGTTGTAAGGTGTTAACTAAAATTCTGTAACAAATATGTTTTATCTTAAATACCAAGAACATTAGAGAATTAATGCCAAGTCCTAAAGATAATCTAGTAGTTACTAAGTTTTTCTTAAGTCTTCACTTAAGAGGCTGTTATTTCTAGCACAGGCAAAAATCAAACACCAGTATCTTTGGTTGCTACCATATCAGCTGGCTTGCAGACAAGAAGCCAACCATATTAAGAATGTTTTAAGTGAACAACCTGCAAACCCCAGGGATGGATAAACCCTAAGAATGCATTAACAACAGTAGCAACTGTACAGGCTATTCTTCTGAAATGAGATCTCTCAAAGCAGTATAGTTCAAAATAAAAGATTTTAACAAAAATTGGCATAGGCACAATTTTCCCACCAGTTTGTGTAAGGGACATGTTTGGGACTGTACAATAGCAAAAGGAGACTTATTAGAATACAATCCTGGAAGAAACAGGAACAGGCACAGGTGCAGCTAACTCTTTTGACAGTGAGACTTTGAATAATAAACTTAAGTGTTTTGGAATAATTTAAAAAGCACATAATACAACTGCAGACTGGATGTCATGCAAAATGTTTAAAAGCTGTGGAACCTCAAGTCAAATAAAAATTGAGAACATATGGGAATTGGACTGATTTGGACTAATGCAAGCAATGGCTCAGAGGCTGGGCTCTTCCTCAAGACTTAAAATAATTAAGTGAAAGTGAAAGTCGCTCAGTCATGTCCAGCTCTTTGCGACCCCATGGACTATACAGTCCATGGAATTCTCCAGGCCAGAATACTGGAGTGGGTAGCCTTTCCCTTCTCCAGGGGATCTTCCCAACCCAGGGATCGAACCCAGGTCTCCCGCATTGCAGGCGGATTCTTTACCAGCTGAGCCACAAGGGAAGCCCCAAAATAATTAAAGCAAATACATTAAGCACTATAAATTCAATCTGTCCCTTCAAAGAGTGTTTCATAATAATATACTAGAAATGACTATGGGTGTCTTTGTGTTTTGCATCTGGGAAATATTATCTGGGGAGATGGAACCATTACTGCATTGCTAAGTTATGTATGTGTGATGCTAATTATTGAAAGACAAGAATTCAGGAGAAATTCATTGGACCTTATAAGAAAAAACTCAATTAAAAATTAACTATCAGGCCTCCAGAGAGCTACTCCTTGGGCTTGGATTGGGTAAGACTTCATAAGTTTTTTTTTTTTTTCAGTTGTTCAGTCATGTTCCACTCTTTGTGACCCCGTGGACTGTAGCCTGCCATGCTTCTCTGTCCATGGAATTTTCCAGGCAAGAATACTGGAGTGGGTTGCCATCTCTTTAGGAACTACAAAGTAGTACTTAAATAAGCAATCATTTGAAAGAGCAAGCAACAAAGATAACAACATTTTATAAAAGTAACATATGAGTAACAGAGAACTTCTTCACAATTGCTAATCAAGAAATGTGCTATAACCACTGGTAAGACATATTTAAAGGTTTTTTTCTCCAACATGTATACTGCACTTTGTAAAAAATTGCGGTACA
>NW_027224414.1:0-47437 GCF_023699985.2 Odocoileus virginianus | reverse complement strand
AAACGCAAAGGGAATGAGTAGAGTGTGACCATGGTTTATCTTAGTGAAATGGTGAGTCTGAAAATGACAATAATTTTAGGACCTACTGATATGGTTTGTAATAAATGTGTTTAAGTGGTTGCTGGGTAGGTATAAGGAAAGTAAATGGGCGACTGGAGAAACAATTAAGAACAAGAAATGTATGTTCATTTAATGTCTCTTTCCCTCCATCCCTTTCTTTCTGTTTTTTGGATCACACTCTCTTCTACCTCTCTTTCCAGGTGACTCACTGTCATTGGTTAAACCACACGCCCTGAAGAACTACAGGGGGCACTTTATCTAGGAGAAGTTTTTGATTTGAAGTCTTTCTTTTGATTCTGAACTCAAGCTGAGTTTGAAGAAAAATAAGTCTAATACCAAGGACCCCAAGCAGCTGGGAGACCATAATCCAACCTCCCAACCCTAACTCTGCCTGTGAAATCAAAGTGGTTTTCCTCCCTCCCTGGGTCCCTCCCTTCATTCTTTTTATTAATAATTCATTGTTATTTATATGATTGTATGATTTTTAGAGTTTTCTACAATAATAAATTGTATAAGGAATAAAATGAAAATCTTGAACTACTTTATCTATGAAATTAACAATTTGGACTTTTCCAGTAATAAATTAGGGCTTCCTGGTAGCTCAGCTGGTAAAGAATCCACATACAATGCAGGAGACCCTGGTTCGATTCCTCATCAGGAAGATCTGCTGGAGAAGGGATCGGCTGCCCCCTCCAGTATTCTTGGACTTCCCTGGTGGCTCAACTGGTAAAGAATCTGCCCACAGTGTGGGAGTCCTGGGTTTAATCCCTGGGTTAGGAAGGTCTCCTGGAGAAAGGATGACTACCCACTCTAGCATTCTGGCCTGGAGAATTCCATGGACTGTATAGTCCATAGGTTTGCAAAAGAATTGGACACGGCTGAGTGACTTTCACTTCCTAGGTAGTACCAGTTGGAAGACAACATGATAGGATGGTGCTGTGTGTAACAGGGTTCAGCATGTGCTTTGAATCAGAGACCATTGTATATTACTGTCTCCATGTAGCCAGAATACATGGGACCTGGAATCAAAAGAAGGGAGTGGCTCCTCTCACTGTTACACCTAATAATCCATTAACAAGCTTTAATAGATTTCCAAGCCGGCAACTTTATGCATGTAGATCTGGAGATCTTAGTCCCTAAGGGAAGAATTCTTTCACCAGAGGGCAAAACAATGGCTCCAGTCAATGGACAATGAGACTGGATATTTTGGGCTCTCTAGCCATCAACTCAACATGGAAAAATAAAGAATCTATTAGCTGGAGTGATTGATCTTGAATAACAAGAGGATATTGGATTGCTTTCATGCAATGGAAACAAGGAATACTGTGTTTGGAGCCTCTTACTGCTTTCATGTCCAGTGTCTAAGCTTAATGGAAAACATCAGCAGTCAAAACTAATACAGGACCATTGAAAACTCAGATCTTTCTGGAATAAAGGTTTGGGTCACTCAAATAGGCAAAGAACCAAGACCTGGAAGGTTATGACTTCAAGTTCCTTTTTTTGTGACATTTCATATAACATGATATTAAATTTTTATTTTAATTATTAAGTATTGATATTAATAATTTTAATTATTAATTAATGACAATTAATTATTAACTAATTATCAAATCAACCCTTGTGTTAGTTTTCTAAGGCTGCCATAATAAAACACCTTAGCCTGAGTGGCTTAAGTAGCAAAAATTTGTTTTCTCACAGTTCTAGATGCTATGAATCTAAGATTTGGGTGTCAGCAGGGTTAGTTTCTTGGAGGCCTTTTGCCTTTGTTTGTAGATGACTCCTTTCTCACTGCTTTTGCCAAGTCTTCCTTCTGTTTCTTGCATGTCTGTGTCCAAATTTCCTCTTCTTCTAAGCACACTACTTACATGGATTAGTACCCATATGACTTCATTTTATCTTAAGACTGTTTTAAAGGCCAGATACAGCCAGATTCTGAGTACTGGGAATTAGGCTTCAGCATACGAATTTGGGTGGGGGATATGATTGTCAGTAACAATCCTTTAGTAAATAAATGTGAAGTTCATAAATAATACAGCTGAGGCCTTCCTTGATTAAAATTTTCCCTTATTTCTGGTACACAGAATGATTATGTATAATTTTGAGGATGAGGTTTCCCACTTTCTCTTGATGTGTTTTTAGAGAAACGTGAAAAGTGGTTCCTTTTAAATGACACATTTAAAAATGCTTCCTTAAAGCTGTTAGTCATAGCTCTCTCTGACTTTTTGCTGTGTCGGATTATAAAATGTCCTCATTTTTAGTTTCATCCTTTTCTATAAGTAAATCTTAATTTGTGTTTCATCTCTGCTAACTTTCTTCCACTCTTTTTTTCTGTTTGAAAATTAATCTTTTTGAACTTATGTCTTTTTAAAAAATGTGGTCTTACCTTGCAGAAATTAATTTTGTTCACTACCTTGGTGTCCTCGTGGACTCCTTCACTGCCCTTTAAGCAGAATTGACATTCCTTTGGAAGTCTCTTTGATGGGTCTGGTGGGTTCACTGGGTAAGGGAGGGGGCTTCTATCCTTACACACAGGGCAGTAGGAACAACCATCAATAGGGGAAGGGCCGTATAAAGCGTAGTATATGCATAGTATGGAATACAGTACAGCAGAAGAACCTATGTTAATATATATACATACATATATATATTAACCTATGTTAACTTAATAAGACCTACAAGATTTATTATTGAGTCTATAAAGCAAGTTATAGAAATGTATCACAATATGCATCATTTTGTATTAAATAAAATACTAAAAATGCTATATATTTTCTATTGGTGTGTATATTTAGTATATCTACAGTAAGTGCCCTACATAGGAATGAGTTCTGTTCTGAGAGCATGTTCATTAAGTCCAGTTTGTTCATAAGTCCAACAAAGTTAGCCTAGGTACCCAACTAACACAATTGGCTATATAGTACTGTACTGTAATAGGTTTATAATACTTTTCACACAAATAATATATAACAAACAAGCAAACACAAAAAGTAAAGAAAACATTTTAATCTTACAGTACAGTACCTTGAAAAGTACAGCAGTACAGTACAACAGCTGGCATACAGGGATTGGCATCGAGTGAAGAGGCAAGAAGAGTTACTGATGGAGGAGGGAGAGGAGGTGGGAGATGGCACAGCTGAAGGGTCATCAGCAATAGGAGATGGAGGGCAGACTGTGATTTAATTCACACCTGATGTTGATGGCATACGTTCTGCTTCCCTGCTGGATTCAATTCTATCTACCCTCTTGAAAAAAATGATCCAGGGCTTGTCTGGGTGGTAACTTTTTTTCTCATCATAAAAGACCCAGTATCACTGGACTGCATTTTGAACAACTGCTGCAACCTTTGTGTACTGTTCTACCTTCTGGTCCTCTGCCTCAGAAACTAACAGTGCCTCCTCCAACAAAGAAAATCCCCTTGCCATTTCCTGCTTTGTGAATCTCTTTGGTTCTTTAGTTACTTCTTCCTCTCACCTATCTTCATCCTTCAGTTCAGATCTTCATTAGTAAGCTCCATGTTTGCATCTTTGAAAGCTCTCAACTTGTAGGTTCATATGTAGGAGACTTACTGTATATAAACCTATAGTAAACCTGCAGGCATCAATTCCAAATCTACGAGTGATCAAAACAGTCAAATTTGGAAGTGAAGAGTCAAAAAGAATTTAAATTTATATATAATGTTTTATTATTTTAACCCTCCATAGATTCATGAATTCCTCTTAATGTTACACTTAACATTATAAAATCTTTCCTAAAATTGTATCCATATTCTGCTATATTCTCATAAAAATGGGAGAAAGAGAACCCTTTTAATAAGATTTTGTTCATCTGCATCAAGTGAAATATTTCTCTCTCCTCTGGGATCATATAGCTTTCAGTACTTTCCTCTTATTGTCCTACTCTTTGATTCTTGTATAGTTATGTTTACTTTTGTTTTACTCAGTGAACTGTAAAGTGCTGTCTCATCCCTTTTACATATTCTTAAGATTTCATAAAATACCTCATTTACAGTACAGTTTTAGTAAACATTTATGCCTTTATTTTGAACTAAATAAAAAAAAATCAAATAGCAGTAGATGAGAATTGTCAAATTATTTCATGGTATTAATTTTCATGAAATTCCATCTTAAAAGTAGGATTGGTTCATTTTTAATCCCCATTTAATCCAGGCAGTTATATTGTTTTCTGATCTTCAGCATTTCTTTGACCAAGAAACAGGAAGTGAATGGAGTTGGGGTTATATAATGTTGATTTGAGTGAATGAGTTCAGTCGCTTAGTCATGTCTGACTCTTTGAGACCCTGTGGACTTCAGCATGCCAGGCCCCCCTGTCCATCACCAACTAGTTGGTCTAAAGTGAGCTGTGTTTCTGCACACTAGGGGGCGAGGTAGGCTTTACAAGAAGTAAAGACTGTTCAGATGTTCCAAAGAGAGGAGCCCAGAGAACGAATGTTCAAACACAATTGCACTATTTTCACACGCTAGCAAGGTAATGCTCAAAATTCTCCAAGCAAGGCTTCAACAGTATGTGAACTGAGAACTTCCAGATGTTCAAGCTGGATTTAGAAAAGGCAGAGGAACTAGAGATCAAATTGCCAACATCTGTTGGATCATAGAAAAAGCAAGAGAATTCCAGAAAAACATCTGCTTCTGCTTCATTGACTATGCTAAAGCCTTTGACTGTGTGGATCACAACAAACTGTGGAAAATTCTTAAAGAGATGGGAATACCAGACCACCTTACCTATCTCCTGAGAAATCTGTATGCAGGTCAAGAAGCAACAGTTAGAACCAGACATGGAACAACAAGCTGGTTCCAAATTGGGAAAGGAGTACGTCAAGGCTGTATATTGTCACCCTGCTTATTTAACTTATATGCAGAGTACATCATGTGAAATGGCAGGCTGGGTGAAGCACAAGCTGGAATCAAGATTGCCAGAAGAAATATCAATAACCTCAGGTATGTAGATGACATCACCCTTATGGCAGAAAATGAAGAGGAACTAAAGAGCTTCTTGATGAAGGTGAAAGAGGAAAGTGAAAAAACTGGCTTAAAACCCAGCATTCAAAAAGCTAAGATCATGGCATTGGTCCCATCACTTCATGGAAAATAGATGGGGAAACAATGGAAATAGTGACAGATTTTATTTTCTTAGGCTCCCAAATCACTGCAGATGGTGACTGCAGCCATGAAATTAAAATGCACTTGCTCCTTGGAAGAAAAGCTATAAAACCTAGACAGCATATTAAAAAGCAAAGACAGAAATGCAAATAAAAACTACAAATATCACCTCACACCAGTCAGAATGGCCATCATCAACAAGTCTACAAACAATAAATGCTGGAGAGGGTGTGGAGAAAAGTAAATACTCTTGCACTTTGGTGGGAATGTAAACTGATACAGCCACTATGGAAGACGGTATGGAGATTTCTTTAAAAACTAGGAATAAAACCACCATATAACCACTATATGACTCAGCAATCCCACTCATAGGCATATACCCTGAGGAAACCAAAGTGGAAAAAGACACATGGATCCCATTGTTCATTGCAGCACTATTTACAATAGCTAGAACATGGAAGCAACTGAGATGTCCATTGACAGATGAATGGATAAAGAAGTTGTGGTACATATACATGATGGAATATTACTCAGCCATAAAACACAACACATTTGAGTCAGTTCTGTTGAGGTGGATGAACCTAGAACCTATTATACAGAGTGAAATGAGTCAGAAAGAGAAAGATAAATATCACATTCTAATGCATGTATACAGAATCTAGAAAAATGGTACTGAAGAATTTATTTTCAGGGCAGCAATGGAGAAACAGACATAGAGAATAGACTTATGGACATGGGGAGAGGGGAGGAGAGGGTAAGATGTATCGGAAAGAGTAACATGGAAACTTACATTACCATGTATAAAATAGACAGCCAACGGGAATTTGCTGTATGGCTCAGGAAACTCAAACAGGGGCTCTGTATCAATCTAGAGGGGTGGGATGGGGAGGGAGATGGGAGGGAGGTTCAAAAGGGAGGGGATATATGTATACCTATGGCTGATTCATGTTGAGGTTTGACAGAAAACAACAAAATTCTGTAAAGCAATTATCCTTCAATAAAAAAAAAATTGATGCCTTTGAACTGTGGTGTTGGAGAGGACTCTTGAGAGTTCCTTGGACTGCAAGGAGATCAACCAATCAATCCTAAGGAAATCAGTCCTGAATATTCATTGGAAGGATTGATGCTGAAGCTGAAGTTCCAGTACTTTGGCCACCTGATGTGAAGAGCTGACTCATTAGAAAAGACCCTGATGCTGGGAAAGATTGAAGGCAGGAGGAGAAGGGGATGACAGAGGATGAGATGGTTGGATGGCATCATCGACTCAATGGACATGAATTTGAGAAAGCTCTGGGAGACGGTAAAGGACAGGGAAGCCTCTTGTGCTGCAGTCCATGGGGCCACAAAGGGTCAGACAAGACTAAGTGACTGAGCAACAACCAGAGATCACAGAACAGTCAGATGATGCACGGCAGAGGTGGGGAGAGGGGAGCAGTGTTCGTGTAAAGTTTACCTAAAGTTTCAGCTTTGTCTTTCTCTATAGACTTAGGAAAGTTGTAGTCCTTACCTCTCTAAATCCATTATGAGGATGATTCTCTGAGCAGAGGTAGAGGAATGGGGATATTAATATTACTGAGCTCTGTGAGCATGGAAGCCCAACAGGAAATATCTCCATTACCTGTTGTCAATATTTAAATTTTGTGATTAAATTCTCCCAATTCTGGACCTAGGAAGTTTTCACGTATCTCCCCTGAGACTAGAAGAAGCAAGAATACTCAGGAGCAAAGAAGAAAGGATTAAAAAGTAAGAAACAGATAGAAAGAGGAAAGAAAAGGACAATATTTAATTTGACCAGCAATGTGTATCCTCTTCAGAGTCAGCTGTGTAGTGCATCTGTCCGCCTGTTGGGCAGGAGAAGGAGGGAGGTGGAAGTTAAGTCAGAATGGACATTATACATATATCCTGTGTTTCTTTTAATCCACTGAAATCTTACTAGAATAATATTCTGTGCAGATGACAACTGTACTTTCTGGGTTTCTAGAGCTCTCAATTTCAAGAAAATGTATCACTGTCTTCATACATACTGCTTGTATCAGTTTTCCTTTATTAGAATTTACATATAACTGAATTATTTTTTTAAAAATGAGGTATAATGAACACATAGCATGGTATTAGTTTCAGGTATATGACACAATGATTTGATATTTATATATATTGTGGAATGATCATTACAACAAACCTAGTAATGTGTCATACAGAGTTGCAATTTTTTTTCTTATGATGAGAGTTTTCAAGATCTACTCTCTTAGCAACTTTCAAATATGCAACACAGTATTATTAACTATAGCCATCTTGCCATACATTACATTCCCACAACATTTATTTTATATCTTAGAGTTTGTACCTTTTGACCCCATTCATCTATTTCATTTCCACCCCTCATCCCTGCCTTTGGTAACCACTAATTTGTTCCATCTATGAGCTTGAATTTAAAAACAAAACAAAACAAAAACTCCACAGGGAGTGGAGTATTTATATGGTATTTGTCTTTGTCTGACCTACTTCACTCAGCATAATGCCCTCAAGGTACATCCATATTGTAGCCAATGGCAATGTTTTATTCTTTTTAAAGGCTTAACTGTCGTACAACTGAATTCTTAAATGCTCTCTCATTCTAAGTAATTTGGGAGCGGGCTCACACTCTTTGATTCTTCAAGGCTTGGTTTAACTCAGTGGAGACACTGATCCTCTCAGAAGCAACATCCACCCTTTCTCACATACTCTTGCACAAACTTTTCTTACATAAAGTGTTTTTGCAATGCATTATATCTTCATATACTACAAACATTGTTCCTACCCTCCTGCACTGTTTGCAACCACAGTTTTGGAGAGATTACTGCACAATCTCCCTGGGTGGCTGTGGGTGGAGCTTCCTGTTAAGTGAATGACAGATGTGACTGGTTCTCAGTAATACTGGTGAGTTCCAGTAAAACTGGAACATTTTGACAGTAAGAAGAGAACTTCTCTGGACCCAAGACTCTACATCCTCCGGGGTGGGGGCAGAGGTACCCCAGTAACTGAGCAAGGAGTCATGAAGCAATGGCGGGAAGCCTTGCTGGGGCTTCTGTGGGTCCAGCTTTGCTGTGAGTCTGGGTTGTCCTAGAGTGCAGCTGGGGAAGGAGGGAAGGTGAGAGAAAGCTCCTGTATGATCCTACATCCTCATGGGTGTTTCCTGAGATAGTTTCAGGCCTGGAAACTGCATCCATGACTCCCCTGAGACATCATATGTGTTTGTTTTTCTCTTCCCAAGCAGGGGTGAGAGCGGTGAAGGTGGAGCAGAGCCCTTCAGTCCTGAATCTGCAGGAGGGAGCAAACTGTACTCTGAGGTGCAATTTTTCTGCCACAGTGAGCAGTGTGCAGTGGTTCCAGCAGAATCCTGGAGGCAGCCTCACCAGTCTGTTTTTCATAGCTTCAGGGACGAAGCAGAATGAAAGGCTGAGTTCCACAGTGAATTCTAAGGAGCTGTATAGCACCCTGCACATCGCAGCCTCCCAGCTGGAAGACGCAGCCACCTACCTCTGTGCGGTGGAGGCACAGTGCTCCCTGGTGATCTGCAGCCTGTGCCCAAACTGCAGCTGCCTCAGCCCCGCCCCTCCGTGGGCTGGCACGTGTCCCCACAGTAGCCTTTGATAGAAGGTTGAGTCAACCTCTGACTCTGCAGGATCCTAAAGTGGGTAGCAGTAAACTTTGTCGGTCAATTATTACAAAATAAAAGTTTATATGTCAACATCACAATAATGCTTGTGGGAGAGATATGAGAATTCCCTGAAAATGAGAAACTGTGGTTTTGAAAATTGCTGCTACATTGGAAAGCAAATTTTCATATGTGTAGAAATTAAAATTGCATGTGATAATAGTTTCAATGAAAAAGAATAGCATTTTCATGTTTGAGTTAACCCAATGAAACAACTACTAACATAGAAAATAATTTATACTCACTTCTCCTGTAATTAGTGATGAGATGTATAAATAAGCACTTAATTATAAATAAGTCATGAAGCCAGTTTTAGTCTTATATGCCCTCCACAAGTTACAGAGAATGTCAGTGAAAACATTAAAATGTTCCTGTATAAATTTATATTTGGCATTAAATTCAGAATGAAATTGATTGGTTTGAAGAATTAAGTCATTTCTACAAAAATTGTTCCACTAGAGACATCAACTCTGGATTTACTAGAATTTATCTTTCAAATGAATTTACCAGATATTTGTATTATGTTGTTATAACATACAAAATATTCAAGAACTCTAGTATCAGTTACAGCAACAGAAATATTCTCAAAGTTAAAAATTATCAAGAATTTTGTTTACAATCTTGCACTTACCAATAGCAACTGACATTGCTTTCAACTATTTTAATTGAAATTAAATTGTTAAAGTTATAATTTTTATATCCTAATGAATTAATTTGCAGAAAAGCAAGCCAGGCAAATCTTATTATCAAGATATGATATTTATAAAGTATTTGCTATTAATTTATATAGAATTAAGATCCAAAATATTTTTTGCAAGTTTTAAATTTATGTTGTTATTTAATATATCATTATAAACTCTACTGGGCTTCCCAGATGGTGCTAGGGATACAAAACCTGCCTAACAATGCAGGAGATGTAAGACACATGGGTTCAGTCCCTCGGTGCGAAAGATTCCCCTGGAGGAGGGCATGGCAACCCACTCCAGTATTCTTGCCTGGAGAATCCCATGGACAGAAGAGCCTGGTGGGTTACAGTCCATAGGGTCACAAAGAGTCAGACATGACTAAAGCAACTTAGCACTCATGCATGGATAAACTCTATTGCCTTTTTTAAGTAAGAAAATATTTTTGAAGATCTTTATATTTTCTTAGTGTCACTTTTTTCTGTTTTTCTGAACAAGGGGCCTCAGATTTTCATTTTGCATGGAGTCCCACAAATTCTACAGCCATCCCTAACTGGGAATCTTGAGTACTCAAGTCAGACTTGAGAGGAGGGAGCTCTAAGCCAGAATGCAGTTAGGCTGATTGAGAAATAATTTTTTGCTTTACCTGTGAGTGAGTTCATCCACTCCCTTCTTTATTTTTTTTAATAAGAAATATGTGATATGTTATAGATTTTTAAAAAAAAATGTCTCTGGAAACAAGTTCCCTGCTTACCTATGGCTCATCCATGTGGTGATCTTGATGCTTAGTGAAGTCCCATTTTATTCCATTTTACTTCAGATTTAGGTTCACCTTGATCTGACATTGGTCTTACAAGTGAAAACCCAGATCTGATCTGGTCCCAAGGACCCTGCCTCTGCTTCTGAAGAGACCCCCGTATTGCTTTGTGACAACCTCAGTTTCCCGAGACCACATGGGGATGTGAAAATGGTCTTCAGGTCCCATGATGCAGGCGATTTCTCCCCACTCTCGTGTCACTCTACGTTGCACATAACCGGTCCTCAATAAATATTTGCTTTGTTAAATAGTATAAAAGAAGAGCTTTTGGAAATTCTTTAATCCAACTTCATTTTACACAACAGAAACTAATCCAAGATGACAGTAGAAAGCAATTAGATAGATACTAACTGATTTGGGAGAAGAAAGAAATTGGATTTTTCTCATTTCTTCTTTAGCATCTTTTCCCTGTTTTCTTCCTGTAGGGCCTTATTTCTGAGCAAAGAGAAACTAATGTAAGGCCAGCCACTTAGGTCACTGTAGGTTTGGATGTGGGAATCTATTTGACCACCTGAATAAAGAATCCCAATTTATATGAATATTTGACACTTAGGGCAGGAAAGGAGCCTCAGGTTGAGCCTTTGTTGTTACCAGCAGACCAGTCCATCCTTCACAGGCTTCTGTAATAATAAAGCTGAAAGTAAGTGTGCCATCTCAACCCTCAGATACATTTTAAGAATGTTTCTAGAAAGAGCAGCTATATTCATTATTTCAGGGGGATTTCCTGAAGGCAAGATATAACTATAAAGCATCACTAATACATTGTTATAAAAATAATTATTGGATCTAAAGACCATGGGGGAATATTGTCCTCATTCTGCTTGACAGTCCATGAAGATACTAGAAAAAGCCTTCTCAGATCAACATCTTCTTATGGTAAGTCAGGCAATGTTCAATGAAATATTTTGGGGGCAGTAAATTTTGCCCAGGGGATGGCTGTGCCTGTACTCGACTTTAATATGTGGAACACTGTGCTGAGCAGAGCATATTCAAACTACACTATTCTGTCCTGGATACCATAACTTGAAAGGGAAAACACTGACCTAAAGTCTCTCTGTCTCTTAGAAGAGGACAAATCTCCCTATAAGTTATTTGGGAATTATATCCTATGGAGGATAGTAGAAAGAATAGAGGATGTCTGGTGGCTCGGATGGTAAAGAATCTGCCTACAGTGCAGGAGACCCGTGTTTGAAACCTGGGTGGGGAAGATCCCGTGGAGAAGGGGACAGCTACCCACTCCAGTATTCTTATCTGGAGAATCCCATGGACAGAGAAGCCTGGTGGACTACAGTCCATGGGGGTCGCAGAGTCAGACATGACTGAGCTACTTTCACTTTGGAATAGAAACAGTTTATATATGTAAAAACATACATTTTGCAAGTACATACAAATTTATGTGTTGATTTCTGATTCTTTATCTTAGCTGTCCTTAAATCTTTAAGGGTGCAAATGTGAATGAGAGATTATACTCATTCTTCATACCTCCAGAAGACCAGTGAATACAGATCACAAAAAAGGGCCTTTACTTCTATAAATGAGTTAATCTTGCTTTCACTTTTCACGGTCAGTTATTTTTATCTAACCTATTTGGATCAGTTACCTATTTGTACTACTCTCATAGTAAACACAGGCAATATTTAAGATTCCTCAGTTTTGTTTTGTTTTTGTTTTTTTCTTTTCTTACAGAGGTAATTTGAAAATGCCAAGTTATTAAAGTAGATGACAAAGGAGAGGGAGATAATTCTTAAAGTTTACAGAGTTGAAGAACTTTATTAAGGTCTTGGGAAAAGAAAACTGTAGTGGAGTTTGAGAGAAAAATGATAGAGTCTGGAAACTGAGCCAGCAATAGCCAAGGCAGCAAAGATTCATGCCCTGAGAGTTGATATATATTTTAGAGGAAATTTCATTAAGATGTGAGTTAGTCATTGCACTTAGGCTAGGCCATGCCTTCTGAAGGGCTTCCCTGGTAGCTCAGCTGGTAAATAATCTGCCTGCAATGTGGGAGACCTGGGTTTGATCCCAAGGTTGGGAAGATCCCCTGGAGAAGGGAATGGCTACCCACTCCAGTATTCTGGCCTGGAGAATTCTATGGACTGTATAGTCCATGGGGTTGCAAGAGTTGGACATGACTGAGCAACTTTCACTTTCATACCTTTTGAAAGAGTTTACAAAGAGTAAAAACATCTGTAGTATAAACTTACATATGGTTATTTTCTGAATCTTCAGCCTGATGTTTTATGAGGATGTTTACTTTCTCTCAATACTTTGCAGAATATAATCCACATAAGCGATAGGAATAGATTTCTTAAAGAATGTCTGATTTCTCATTGTAAATCAACACAATCTACAGGTTGAACTGTTTCCTAACTCATAGAACTCCCTCCTACTGCTTTATCATTGAGATTTGGTCCTTTACTTCATCATAATATTTGTTGAAGGAACTTTCCACATTTTGACTGATGGTACTGTCAATTCTCTGGGAATAGCAGGGTCGTGGGCAAGACCAGCTTAGAGGAGCAGAGGTTGAGTTAGTAGATCTTTGAAATATCAAATGATCTTCTCTGCTCTTTGATTTTCATGTTCCTTTCACAAAGATTATTTTCTCCATTACAGACAAATGGAGATGTTAGATTTGGCTGAAAAGGAAGATTT
This sequence comes from Odocoileus virginianus, assembly GCF_023699985.2. Taxonomy (NCBI): domain Eukaryota; kingdom Metazoa; phylum Chordata; class Mammalia; order Artiodactyla; family Cervidae; genus Odocoileus; species Odocoileus virginianus. Next base: position 34,414 of record NW_027224414.1, on the reverse strand, counting down.
TACATTTTCTTTGTTTGAGAGAGTAAATCATGGTGCTTTCCTGATTTCAAACCTGAATAATGGCAACAGCATTTATCTTCTTCTGACTTATTAACAATGACTCAATCCTGTGCAGAGATTTAAATCTTAATCTCTACATTCTTACTGTGCATTTACTCTCTGATATACACCTAATTTGTTTAATCTCATGCTGTTTTTATGCATCTGAGCCCCTCATAAGCACAGGGTATGAGAAGAACATTTAACCAGAGAGTTCAGTAGCTAGAGATGTGACCACCAGATGGTGGTGCACCTCGGCTGATCAGAACATATGGAGGGTTCATTTGAGTGGGTTCTGAATGAATAGGCTTAGAGCAGAAGCAGGGCCTTTTTATTATTGGCTGGGTAGACAATGTGAGAAACCACTAGAGAAAAGAAGGGGACACTTGGTAACAGAAGCAGCTCTCATGGGCAGAGACTGCAGATCCACAATTGATCCTAAATGGGGAAAACAGTGAAGACACCCTTTGGAGTTTTAATGATGTTTTGATGGCTACAGCTGAATTGTGAGTTGAGGGTTTAAGGGAAATAAAGTGTATTTGTAGATATTCATTAGATGCCAAGGCTGGCTTTATTCAGATTTCTTCTAGTTATTGTAGAAAAGGAAAAGTAAACTTTAGAGCTAAATAATCTGACAACCCTTCTGCTTTCTCCATAGGTGTCAGCCTGGGAAACGAGGTGGAACAGAGTCCTTCTACCCTGAGTGTCCAGGAGGGAAACAGCTGTTTTATCACCTGTACTTATACAGATGTTATGTCAAGCTACTTCCCTTGGTATAAGCAAGAATCTGGAAAAGGTCCCCAGCACCTTATAGACATTCATTCAAATATGGGTAAAAATGAAGACCAGAGGCTGACTGTTTTATTGAAAAAGACAGCCAAACATCTGTCCCTGCTCATCACAACCACTGAACCTGGAGATTCAGCTGTCTACTTCTGTGCAGCAAGGACACCGTGCTTCCCAGGCATCCGCTACCCATAGTCAAACCTGTGACTGGGGCAGCCCCCTTCCTTTGGCACATCCTTCAAGTTATAGCATTTGTCATAGTGTTTGTTTACAAGTGAAAACCAATGTATTAGACATGAAAAACATAGAATAAGAAGATTAAGCTTGATATGATGCAGAAAGTGTTAAAACACATTCTGTTGGATGACTATTGCTTACTGAATTCTTGAAGGGAGTTAGGTTTTATTTTAAAATTCAGGCTCATTCTTTTACAAGTGATTGACCAGTTTTCCCAGCACCACTTGTTAAAGAGGTTGTCTTTTTTCCATTGTATATTCTTGCCTCCTTTGTCGAAGATAAGGTGTCCATAGGTTCGTGGATTTATCTCTGGGCTTTCTATTCTGTTCCATTGATCTATATTTCTGTCTTTGTGCCAGTACCATACTGTCTTGATGACTGTGACTTTGTAGTATAGTCTGAAGTCAGGCAGGTTGATTCCTCCAGTTCCATTCTTCTTTCTCAAGATTACTTTGGCTATTCGAGGTTTTTTGTATTTCCATGCAAATTGTGAAATTATTTGTTCTAGTTCTGTGAAAAATACTGTTGGTAGCTTAATAGGGATTGCATTGAATCTATAGATTGCTTTGGGTAGTATACTTATTTTCACTATATTGATTCTTCTGATTCATGAACACCGTATATTTCTCCATCTACTTGTGTCCTCTTTGATTTGTTTCATCAGTGTTTTATAGTTTTCTATGTATAGGTCTTTTGTTTCTTTAGGTAGATATACCCCTAAGTATTTTATTCTTTTTGTTGCAATGGTGAATGGAGCACTTTCTAAGACCATACACAAAGATAAACTCAAAATGGATTAAACATCTAAATGTAAGACCAGAAACTATAAAACTCCTAGAGGAGAACATAGGCAAAACACTCTCCGACATAAATCACAGCAGGATCCTCTATGACCCACCTCCCAGAATATTGGAAATAAAAGCAAAAATAAACAAATAGGACCTAATTAAACTTAAAAGCTTTTGCACAACAAAGGAAACTATAAGCAAGGTGAAAAGACAGCCCTCAGATTGGGAGAAAATAATAGCAAATGAAGCAACAGACAAAGGATTAATCTCAAAAATATACAAGCAACTCCTCCAGCTCAACTCCAGAAAAATAAATTATCCAATCAAAAAATAGGCCAAAGAACTAAACAGACATTTCTCCAAAGAAGACATACAGATGGCTAACAAACACATGAAAAGATGCTCAACATCACTCATTATCAGAGAAATGCAAATCAAAACCACAATGAGGTACCATTACATGCCAGTCAGAATGGCTACTATCCAAAAGTCTACAAGCAATAAATGCTGGAGAGGGTGTGGAGAAAAGGGAACCCTCTTACACTGTTGGTGGGAATGCAAACTAGTACAGCCACTATGGAAAACAGTGTGGAGATTTCTTAAAAAACTGGAATTAGAACTGTCATATGACCCAGCAATACCACTTCTGGGCATATACACCGAGGAAACCAGATTTGAAAGAGACACGTGCACCCCAATGTTCATCGCAGCACTGTTTATAATAGCTAGGACATGGAAGCAACCTAGATGCCCATCAGCAGATGAATGGGTAAGGAAGCTGTGGTATGTATACACCATGGAATATTACTCAGCCATTAAAAAGAATACATTTGAATCAGCTCTAATGAGATGGATGAAACTGGAGCCCATTATACAGAGTGAAATAAGCCAGAAAGATAAAGACCAATACAGTATAATAATGCATATATATGGAATTTAGAAAGATGATAACAATGACCCTATATGCAAAACAGAAAAAGAGACACAGCTGTACAGAACAGAATTTTGGACTCTGTGGGAGAAGGCGAGGGTGGGATGTTTCGAGAGAACAGCATCAAAACATGTATATTATCTAGGGTGAAACAGATCAGCAGCCCAGGCTGGATGCATGAGACAAGTGCTCGGGCCTGGTGCACTGGGAAGACCCAGAGGAATCGGATGGAGAGGGAGGTGGGAGGGGGGATTGGGATGGGGAATGCATGTAAATCCATGGCTGATTCATGTCAATGTATGGCAAAAACCACTACAATATTGTAAAGTAATTAGCCTCCAACTAATAAAAATAAATGGGAAAAAAATTCAGGCTCTAAAAATGCCTTTATATTTGCTATCAGACTCCTCTTCTATAAATGAATGCTTGAGAACAATACTACATTTCTATTATGGATGGGTTCTGAATGCTTGTGTTTAAAAAATTATGTATGTTATTTTTCACTTATTGTAAAAATTATATTTTAAATGTAGAAAACGTGTCTAATACAAAAATGTAAAGTTTATAATTCTGCACCCAGATAATTTATTGCTAATATCTGATTTACTCTCTTTTTAAGTTCTAGTATGATTAGAATTCTGATTTTTTTTCACTTAATATCATATCTTGAAATGAGCATTTTCAGTTTCATTGTCTTCATCTCTAGCAACAACTTTTTAATGGCTTCATGAGAGATTTTTCTCACAGTTATATTTAAAATTTTCTTTCTATATTTCTGGAAAAATTGGACTGTCCTTTCTATATATTCTGACTACTTTCTTGTAGAAAATGTGACCTGGGTTTTCTTTAGAGCCCAGTGATGGAGCATATATATATTTTTGTATGTTTGAGGGAAATCAAAATAGAAAGTGATTTATTCAAGAATATAATTTGAAGATCAGGCTCACAAATCTATTCTTCTTTTCAAAATGTTATTAGTGTTCACGTTTACTCTCATGTAAGTTAAAAGGGAGAGTTGTGTCTTTTAATCAAATTCCCTTGTGGTATAATTTTGTAACCACACCCTGACCTATATTAACTCCATGCAAACTTTGATTTTATATGTTTATCTTTTCAGGAATTTTTTATGAATAAGCAAAAGTTGCTCAGTTGTGTCCGACTCTCCAGGCCAGAATACTGGAGTGGGTAGCCTTTTCCTTCTCCAGGGGATCTTCCCAACCCAGGGATTGAACCCAGGTCTCCTGCATTGCAGGCAGATTCTTTACTAGCTGAGCCACAAGGGAAGCCCAAGAATACTGGAGTGGGTAGCCTATCCCTTCTCCAGCAGATCTTCTGACCCAGGAATCGAACCAAGGTCTCCTGCATTGCAGGAGGATTCTTTACCAACTGAGCTATGAGGGAAGCCCTAATATGAATAAAGTCATACAATAAAAAACCTTTTGAGCAGTCTGCATCTTTGTCAGGTGGAGCACATGATACTAGGCATGTGTATGATCACTTTCCCTGACACCGCTCTCACTATTATTTAACCCAGATGTTTTGAAATTTTACGTTATTTTACATAAATAACTCATCATGTCAAGTGTTTAAATTCCTTTAGAAATTTTATTTGTATTTCTACAAAAGAAACATTATGGCAACTGATAATGAGCAGGTTCATTGGAGTGTTGGACCAACTCATGATCAAGTTAAGACATATTCTTCATGCAAAGCTAACTGTACCAACTCCATTATGAATTTTTCTAATATTTTTAAGGCAAATTTTATTGGTCAAATTTCACTTTAGCAGTACTAATTGGGGTATGTTTATTATTTGGTGTTTACAGGAGTTGACACTAAATAACATCTCCAACAATTGTTTAACATTGTTGCACAATCAATGGGCTTGTTGAACCAAATTATAGCATTAGGATGGTTACTGCTTCAAGTGAAGCCAATATGTTAGTAAATTATTTTATTGGTAGGATAAAATCATAAAGTAAGGGAAATCATAAATATATAACACACTGGTGTTAAAGTGGACAAGTACCACTAAAATGATGAAAAATAGAAGAATGCAAAGGGTAGTGTGACAAACAGTGGTTCCAGACATCTTAGAGAATTCTCTAGTGGTCTTGGCTGGAGATATACACTTTAGGCAGTTGTATATTTGTTTCAAGGAATCGTGGGTCAACCCCATCTTCTGTGGACTATCTGCTTCTGATCATTCTCTGGAGAACCTCAGTTTAATATCTCTAATGTACATAACTTTACAATTCTTGTCAATTAGGGATGCATGATGTTATAGTAGTTGGTACATATGTGATAAAGGATCAACTTATTGTACTTTACGTGCTGAACTGATAACAAATGGAACATATTAAAGTCATTTCCACAAGTTCAATGGCAGTTTTTCTCTGGGTATTTTGCCAGCACTCAGTCACCCAGGTTGTCATAAAAAACTGATTAAATGAAAGGCTAGGAAATCAAACTGTGCCTGTGATGAAAGGACTGATTATAGTGGGTTTATTTATTTAGTTCAGTTGGTGAAAGATTGGAATATGTGTGATTTGGGCCCTTGTGAATTACCTGGGCATATCAGGGACCAGCTGGTAGTAAGATAATGTGTGACTTTGTGAGGGGAGAAATCAGGGCCATGGGGGCCAAGACTAATTAATAATGTATTAGACCACAGTAGTTCAAGGGTGTCTGATACTGTAATTCATTTAAGTTCTAATATTCCATTTGTTCTTTCCACTTCTTCAGAAGATAGAGAGACAATAAGAGTAGTAAAATTTCTGAGTGAGGGCAAAACTTTATATAACTATCTCAGAGAAACTTGCTTCCTTATATAGATAAAATTTGAAATGACACAGGTAGTAAACACCACATCAAGTTCATTTTTAATTATGGTGAGTGCTGTGGTTTATCAAAAGATTGCTTCAACCCATGTGAAGAATAAAAACTGTTACTAGTACATACTCATAATATATGGAGATGGGAAATTGTTTATATTTCTTTTGGAAATACCCAAATATTTCCTTGCTATAGTTTTCTAGTTAATAATCGACTTTTACAAGTTTTATGGGATCTTGTGGGTTCCAAGAAACGCATGAGCTGACCCCAATATCTACCAATCTAGAAAAGTTTTCCCACAATATTTTCTTAAATGTTGCAGCCAATATTTCCCTAATGTCATATCTCAAGGATTTGAATAAGAATTCAATGGAGATCATTTGGCTTCACCAGACAGCTGTCTTGGCTTTGTTATATATTGTCCTTATGGATCAAACAAATCAATCATTCCTAGTCATTCCTTACAAAATCAGGGTCTGGCATTCTGAACCTAAGATGGAATTTTTGAGACTTTCCATGGATTTGCCTTTATGTTCTAGAAGTGGTTCTTGCATAAGGACTTTACTCAGAAAGTTAAGTTTAATATGATAATCTGCTCGATCATTTTTTCCCCATAGTCTGCAGAATCTTTCATGCTGAGAGACTTTGTCTTTATGACAAAATTTCTTTGAGTAGTATGATGACATCGAATAATTCATGTATTTAGTGTTCATTTTAGTTGGAGTACATAAGACATATGCCAAGACTAAGAAAAGTCAGAGATTTAGGAAATCTCATTGTCTCCATTGTATTTGGAAGCTATGAACTGCATTCAAAACCTACCAACCAACACTGAATACACACACACACACACACACACACACACACATATATTTGTTAATTGACTTGCCCAAGAGAGATGCACAAGTTCAGCTACTTGAATTAATTATACTTCCCCTAAGGATTGAGTTTTATAAAGGGGTCTGGAGTAATTATTGCATAAACAGCCTGGGACTGTCCCTTTCAATTTTTAAGATTAAATACTTATTAATGAAGAATTTTTGTATGAGAATGTCTGAAAGATCTGTTCTGGACATAGACACTTCTTGAATGACAGAAGTGCAATCATGAGAGTCCTTTGATTGAGAAATAGATTACAGTTAAATAATGGGAGGAGAAATTAATAATATTTTATATTTATTCAGCTAACTGACATGAAAATGTTGGGTGTTTTCAGAGAGTTACAGTGTATAACTCAAAGAGCAGAGCTGTTTGTACTGCATGTGGTACCATCAGATTTAATGGAGATTTTAGAGCAAGATTTGATAACACTTCAACCGGTTTAGCTGAGGCTGCTGTTATTTTGAGACAAGGCTGATAAACTTTGGATACTGTATCAAGAGGTAGAATAATAGGCCAGGGGTCTTTGTTATTTGCCATGATGTTGAATAATATTCCTAGAGCATGGCCTTACTTTTAACATACATATGCAGAGAAAGTTTCATTACCGTCAATAATACTGCAATCACAGTCCTTTGTAGGTATATGGGGTCACCTAGAGGAGGAAATGGAAACCCACTCCAGTACTCTTGCCTGGAAAATCCCATGAACGGAGGAGCCTGGTAGGCTACAGTCCATGGGGTCGCTAAGAGTCAGACACGACTGAGCGACTTCACTTTCACTTTTCACTTTCATGCATTGGAGAAGGAAATGGCAACCCACTCCAGTATTCTTGCCTGGAGAATCCCAGGGACAGAGGAGCCTGGTGGGCTGCCGTCTATGGGGTCGCACAGAGTCAGACACGACTGAAGCAACTTAGCAGCAGCAGCAGCAGCAGTCACTTCAGTCGCATCTGACTTTGTGACCCTATGGACTGTAGCCTGCCAGTCTCCTACATTGGCAGATGGGTTCTTTCCCCCAGCACCACCTGGGTAGCCAATTTCTGAGTCATGTTCAACTCTGCAACCCCATGGACTGTAGCCTGTTAGGCTTCTATGTCCAAGGAATTCTCCAGGCAAGAATACTAGAGTGGGTTGCTGTGCCCTCCTCCAGGGGATCTTCTCGACCCAGGGATCAAATTTGGGTCTCCTGCATTGCAGGCAGTATCTTTACTGTCTGAGGCACCAGGAAGCCCCTTAATTTGAGCAGCTTCAGCCTAAATTCTTCAGCCAATTGTGATTAGATGTTTTTGTTTTTGACTGCAAGACAGGCAACTGAACATTGATAATGAAGAGAAATAGTGTCTTAACAGCAAGAAGAACCATAAAGTTACAATAATTAGTCCAAACAGCTTTCCCTTCTTATTATTAAATGGTTTATTTCTACCTTAGGTTGAAGAACAGCATACATAGCTGTGAGGATGCATGCTTATTATATCTTACACTGATTCCATAATGTATTACACATAATATTTTAAAATAAGAGCTACCTACTCAATTCCTTCACAGATGCAGTGACTGAACAGAAAATTGGTGGGGTTATCGATCTTCGCTGCAATATTAGATTTAACTTGTTTTTATTTTCAGATGTAATTGATATCAACTGAAGACCTGGTTAATGCAAAAGGAAGTTTGGGGTGAGTGAGACACTCACCTGGTCCATAGAGAAGTTGACATGAGCCACATCAACTTGCTACTCCAGGAAACCCCTGTTTCCTGTTGTGGAGCTGCAGCAGCACATACCCAGCAATTCTTCCCTCACCCTGTCAGGCTCATCTCACCTTGCACACCCTTGACATTGAAGAAGAAGATATTTTCCATCTAGTGGAAGAGCTGAAACATGCTTCTCTCCAGCCTTCTGAAGGTGGTCATGGCTTCACTGTGTTTAGGTAAGGATGGTCCCAGTGGGATTATGACTCCTCTGTGACCTAAGGACTGGGGGAACAGGCAGTCTTATGGGTACCCTGGGAAGAAGGGGTAGTAGGATCTAAAATAGGATTTCTTTATTCCACACCACTTATTCCTAAAGTTCTGATTCTATTTTTTTTTTTTCTTTAGGATCCATTATTGCCCAGAAGGTAACTCAAGACCCACAACCAATGTTAGTATGGGAGAAAGAGGTTGTGACCCTGGACTGCACTTATGACACCAGTGAATCAAATTATAATCTTTTCTGGTACAAGCAGCTCAGCAGTGGGGCAATGATTTTTCTTGTTCGTCAGGATTCTTATAACCAGCAAAATGCCACAGAAGGTCGCTACTCATTGAATTTCCAGAAAGCAAGAAAATCTATCACACTTGTCATCTCAGCTTCACAGCTGGAGGACTCTGCAGTGTATTTCTGTGCACTGAGAGAGCCCACAGTGAGACGCAAGTAGGAGGGACTTGTACTAAAACCTAGGGCTCTGCTCCACCTGCTGTAGGGACCAGGGCAGGGAATTGGCAGGACAGATAGGAAGTAACTAGGATGACAGTGCAGGTGTAGGGTTGAAGGGAAGACACTCAGCCTGAGAACATACCTCTCTAGGTTCATAGACCGTGTTCAGAGCTCAAAAACACCTTTATCCCTGTCTCATTGTCTTGAAGGTAGACATATAGCATTTTTAGCCAAAGATTGGAAAGAAAGACAGCCACATAAAATCTCTGCCATTTGATGACCAGATTGGAATAGAAGAATTAGCTAAGTTCAGAAACATATGATGGAAAAATCAGTAAAAATATGTGTGAATTGTTGGTTTTTCTGATCAATTTTTCAATAAATATTTATGGATTATATATTGTGTGGAGGAAGAAAAATTCTCCTCTACCCTCTTTGTGTCCCTGGTTATGCCTAAGAATTAAACTGACAGGTTAGAGGAGAAAAGCATGCAAATTTTGTTAAACTTATACAGGTATATGGGAGCCTTCACAAGAAAATGAAGATCTGAAGAAGCACCCAGAGAAGGGATAGTTTTTATACTTCTTGGATGAAAAAACAATAAATCTGTGAAGAACTGACAAGACCATGGGCTATGCTAGTTCACTTACCCCCTGTGTATCTTAATCTTTCTTGAATACAAAGAGTCCTTGGTGCCATTATAGAATCTCTCTTCAAAAAAAGAATTTATTTACTGCTTTAGGCAGAAAAAAGGGATCCTTTCCTGCATTTACTCAAAATAATTTTTATGTCAAAGAGGCATAATTTGCCCTTTTAAAAAATTTGTTTATTTATTTACTTTACTTTACAATATTGTATTGGTTTTTGCCATACATTGACTTGAATCCGCCATGGGTGTACATGTGTTCCCCATCCTGAACCCCACTCCCACCTCCCTCCCCATCCCATCCTTCTGGGTCATCCCAGTGCACCAGCCCTGAGCACCCTGTCTCATGCATTGAACCTGGACTGGTGATTCGTTTCACATATGATAATATACATATTTCAATGCCATTCTCCCATATCATCCCACCCTCACCCTCTCCCACAGAGTCCAAAAGACTGTTCAATACATCTGTGTCTCTTTTGCTGTCTTGCATACAGGGTTATTGTTACCATATTTATAAATTCCATATATACACATTAGTATACGATATTGGTGTTCTTCTTTCTGGCTTACTTCACTCTGTACAATAGGCTCCAGTTTCATCCATCTCATTAGAACTGATTCAAATGTATTCTTTTTAATGGCTGAGTGATATTCCATTGTGTATATGTACCACAGCTTTCTTATCCATTCATCTGCTGATGGACATCTAGGTTGCTTCCATGTCCTGGCTATTATAAACCATACTGAGATGAACATTGGGGTACACGTGTCTCTTTCAATCCTGGTTTCCTCAGTATGTATGCCCAGAAGTGGGATTGCTGGGTCATATGGCAGTTCTATTTCCAGTTTTTTAAGGAACCTCCACACTGATTCTCCATAGTGGCTGTACTAGTTTGCATTTCCACCAACAGTGTAAGAGGGTTCCCTTTTCTCCACACCCTCTCCAGCATTTATTGCTTGTAGACTTTTTGATAGCAGCCATTCTGACTGATGTGAAATGGTACCTCATTGTGGTTTTGATTTGCATTTCTCTGATAATGAGTGATGTTGAGCATCTTTTCATGTGTTTGTTAGCCATCTGTATGTCTTCTTTGGAGAAATGTCTGTTTAGTTCTTTGGCCCACTTTTTGATTGGGTCTTTTATTTTTCTGGAATTGAGCTTCAGGAGTTGCTTGTGTATTTTTGAGATTAATTCTTTGTCCATTGCTTCATTTGCTATTATTTTCTCCCATTCTGAAGGCTGTCTTTTCACCTTGCTTACAGTTTCCTTTGCGGTTCAGAAGCTTTTAATTTTAATTAGGCCCAATTTGTTTATTTTTGCTTTTATTTCCAATATTCTTGGAGGTGGGTCACAGAGGAGCCTGCTGTGGTTTATGTCAGAGAGAGTTTTGCCTATGTTTTCCTCTAGGATTTTTATAATTTCTGGTCTTACATTTAGATCTTCAATCCATTTTGAGTTTATTTTTGTGTATGGTGTTAGAAAGTGTTCTAGTTTCATTCTTTTACAAGTGGTTGACCAGTTTTCCCAGCACCACTTGTTAAAGAGATTGTCTTTTCTCCATTGTATATTCTTGCCTCCTTTGTCAAAGATAAGGTGTCCATAGGTGTGTGGATTTATCTCTGGGCTTTCTATTTTGTTCCATTGATCTATATTTCTGTCTTTGTGCCAGTACCATACTGTCTTGATGACTGTGGCTTTGTAGTAGAGCCTGAAGTCAGGCAGGTTGATTCCTCCAGTTTCATTCTTCTTTCTCAAGATAGCTTTGGCTATTTGAGGTTTTTTTTATTTCCATACAAATTGTGAAATTATTTGTTCTAGTTCTGTGAAAAATACCGTTGGTAGCTTGATAGGAATTGCATTGAATCTATAGATTGCTTTGTGTAGTATACTTATTTTCACTATATTGATTCTTCTGATCCATGAACACGGTATATTTCTCCATCTACTTGTGTCCTCTTTGATTTCTTTCATCAGTGTTTTATAGTTTTCTATATATAGGTCTTTTGTTTCTTTAGGTAGGTATATTCCTAAGTATTTAATTCTTTTCATTGCAATGGTGAATGGAATTATTTCCTTAATTTCTCTTTTTGTTTTCTCATTGTTAGTGTATAGGAATACAAGGGATTTCTGTGTGTTAATTTTATATCCTGCAACTTTACTATATTCATTGATTAGCTCTAGTAATTTTCTGGTAGAGTCTTTAGGGTTTTCTATGTAGAGGATCATGTCATCTGCAAACAGTGAGAGTTTTACTTCTTCTTTTCCTATCTGGATTCCTTTTATTTCTTTTTCTGCTCTGATTGCTGTGGCCAAAACTTCCAAAACTATGCTGAATAGTAGTGGTGAGAATGGGCACCCTTGTCTTGTTCCTGACTTTAGGGGAAATGCTTTCAATTTTTCACCATTGAGGATAATGTTTGCTGTGGGTTTGTCATATACAGCTTTTATTATGTTGAGGTATGTTTCTTCTATTCCTGCTTTCTGGAGAGTTTTTATCATAAAAGGATGTTGAATTTTGTCAAAGGCTTTTTCTGTATCTATTGAGATAATCATATAGCTTTTATTTTTCAATTTGTTAATGTGGTGTATTATATTGATTGATTTGTGGATACTGAAGAATCCTTGCATCCCTGGGATAAAGCCCACTTGGTCATGATGTATGATTTTTTAAAATACATATCTTTATTCTGTTTGCTAGAATTTTGTTAAGGATTTTTACAGCTATGTTCATCAGTGATATTGGCCTGTAGTTTTATTTTTTGTGGCATCTTCCAGGTTTTGGTGTAAGGGTGATGGTGGCCTCATAGAATGAGTTTGGAAGTTTACCTTCCTCTGCAACTTTCTGGAAGAGTTTGAGTAGGATAGATGTTAGTTCTTCTCTAAATTTTTGGTAGAATTCAGCTGTGAAACAGTCTGGTTCTGGGCTTTTGTTTATTGGAAGATTTCTGAGTACAGTTTCAATTTCTGTGCTTGTTATGGGTCTGTTAAGATTTTCTATTTCTTCCTGGTACAATTTTGGAAAGTCGTACTTTTCTAAGAATTTGTCAATTTCTTCCAAATTGTCCATTTTATTTGCATATAGTTGCTGATAGTAGTCCCTTATGATCTTCAAAGAGGCATGAATTGGGTTGACATATTCTGGTTTCCTTCAATTATGTTATAGGCGTGGTTTTCAATTATGAAAGTTCTCTCAGAATGATATCTCTTTTTATAGACCATGCTGTTTTATACTGTTTCTGAATTAGTTTGATTTAGGTCTGTTTGGTGTGAGTCCATGGTACTCATATTTATTTTCTAAGGTGACTACTATGCAATCTTTCTCTGTTTGTAAAGGGCTTTTAATATTTTTCTTTATATTTGAGCTTTTACCTTATCTTCAAACAAATTTCCCTCTCTATATTCCTACATGTTCATGTCTCTATACATAATTAATTTAACTTTCTTTTTTATATTTATTTTAAATTTTCTTCCAAGTGTAAAAATGTTATTTAGAGTAAATAACTATAGTATTTAACTCAAGAAGTTAGTATGAACAATAAGACAAAATGAAAGAAGCCAAAGTGAATGAATTAAAGCAGAAATTGGCTGGTCAAGGGAAAATAATAAAATCAATAATAAAACCATAATCTGACATTTTGAAAGGGATTATTTTAATACTTGCAAGTGTATTAACAGATGGATTTTATCTGGAAAGATTTCCTTTTGACGATTCATTCACTATGGCTGTTCAGAGCATATGAATTTGTGCAAGCTTATCTGAATTTGGTAGCTCTTACAAATACTTGGATTCCTCTCTAATTTGATTGACATTATAAATATAGCATTTATTCCTTTTCTTTAATCTCCTTGTTGCATTTATGTTATTTCTGTGGTGTATAAGAAAAAAATGATGAGTTTTTCTCAACCATGTTTACATTGAAATCTTGGCTTCCACTTACTGCTTGTGTATTTGTCTTTTATTGTGAGGGGCTCCACGTTTTACTCTAGAAGGTGCTGGAGTAGTAACTGTGGTTCAAATTTATGAGATGTATAGATGCTTCAGATTTCTGGAGTGCATCTGAAAATTATTCTCCTTTCTGTCCATAAACCTGTCATAATCTTCTGGAAGTCTCACAACAATGATGATTCTGTAGAGATCAAACCATGGTTTAAATAAAGTAGCTGTATAGGAAGGACCAGGCTTCATGAATAAAGGCAAGAAAAAGGGAAGAATTTTGGCTTTTACCGCTTGTATTTAATATTGTACCAGGGGTTCTAGTCAGTGCAATAAGGCAAGAGGAGGAAACAAAATACAAAGAGTTTTGAATGGAAAAGTGAACCTATCTTTAGTCACAGATGGTATAATTGTCTGAGTATAAAATCCAATGGGATCTATGAAAGAAATCTACCAGAAAAAATAAGAAAGTTAAAGTCAAATATACACCTCCCATATGATCAAGCTATTTCACCCCAGGTGTTTACCCAAGAGAAATGAAAGCATGTCTATAAAAGAAAATTTATTCACACATATTCATAGCAACTTTATGTGTAACAGTCCTAAACTGGGACTAACCTAAGTGTACATCAATAGGTGAATAGATAGGAAAATTGTTTTGGATCCATATAATGGAATACTATTCAGCAACACAGAAGAATAAGCCATTGATACTTATAACCATGAAAGAATCTTAAAATAATTATGCTGAATGAAGGAAGCTAAACAAAAAGTATATATTATCCCATTTATATCATGTTATAAAATATGTAAACTAATTAATAACAAGTTTTGCATGAAAATGGGAGTAGGAGGTAGAGAGAGGGATTGAGAGGACCACAAACAGATGTGAGGAAACTTTTGGTGGTGATGCGCAGTTCATTATCTTGATTGTGATGATGGTCTCACAATTATGCATATGTATGTACATACATATTTGTCTAATCTTATGAAAGCTTACTTTAAATAAGTGCAGTATATTTTTATGAAAATTATGCTTTAAAATAATGGCATTAAAATCCAAATTTAACAAATATCTTTCTTCATTGTTGTACAAGACTTCTGCTGCTGCTGGTGCTGCTAAGTCGCTTCAGTCGTGTCCGACTCTGTGTGACCCCATAGACGGCAGCCCCATGACTCAAATGCAAATATTTGTCCTCTACATTCTTACTGGCCTTAATATATATATATATATATATATATATATATATATATATATATATATATATTTTAAAGCGTGAGTAACAACTTTCTGTATCTGTTCATTCTATACTTATTTTTTCAACTCAGCGTCATCAAACCTGTATTGTTTTCCCCTTTTATAGCAGAATAAAAGTTTCTAGCTGTTTTTCCTGAATTCCTTTCCAGCATAATTCTGAGGCAGGTTCTGACAATGTGATTTGGAAGTCAAAGGAGAAAGGAAGAAATATGTGAGGCCAACCAGTATCTGAGTCTGCTTTTCCTACTTAATCTGAATCTGGGAAACCAGTCACACGTTGACTTTGGACTCATGGAACTCCCTGATCTGAAACTGTGGAGAGTCAACTCTCTGAAAGAACCTGAGCTAAGCTCCCATCTATGTGTCTAGGGACTAATGATTCCAGGGGCTTTACTGACTGTTTCCTTCTCCAGAACTTTATCCTGATAGCCCTCAGGATTTTTGGTTTCTTTTAATTTGTTTAAAATAAAATGAACATTCATAAAAAGCCAGCTTAAAAAAAATGAGCTAAAGAAGACTTCTTTTTGCTGCTGGTACTTCACAGAGAAGGATCATTTAACACAACTTGTAGAGTCATGGGCTTCCCAGGTGGCGCTAGTGGTAAAGAACCAACCTGCCAGTGCAGAAGACAAAGAGACATGGGTTCAGTCCCTGGGTCAGGAAGATCCTCTGGAGGAGGATATGGCAATGCACTCCAGTATTCTTGCCTGGAGGATCCCATAGACAGAGGAGCCTGGTGGGCTACAGTCTATAGGGTTGCAAAGAGTCTGACACAACTGAAGCGACTTAGCACAGTATAGTCATGGAAACATTTTTCCATTCTGAGCCCAGAGCTTTCTCCCTGAACCTTGGCAACTATCTTTGTCTAGACAATGATCACAAATGAAATTTTGTTGGACTGTTTTCAACAAAATCTCTTAGGGAGCTTTCAAAATTACAAATTCACAAGTCTCAATTCTGGAAAATATGATTCATGAAATTTGTGGTGTATCCAGAATCTGTAATTTTAAATCATGCACATATTGATTTTATCATCAGCTGTTGTATAAATATCAATTTGTAAATCTTTAATGATTTGAAAAGCTGGGAAAGAACAGTCCTAACTCACGCTCCAGGCTTTTGACAGAAATTCACACCTTTGGCTCAACATCGCTCACTATCAGAGAAATGCAAATCGAAACCACAACGAGGTACCATTACATGCCAGTCAGGATGGCTGCTATCCAAAAGTCTACAAGCAATAAATGCTGGAGAGGGTGTGGAGAAAAGGGAACCCTCTTACACTGCTGGTGGGAATGTAAACTAGTACAGCCACTATGGAGAACAGTGTGGAGATTTCTTAAAAAACTGGAAATAGAACTGCCATATGACCCAGCAATACCACTTCTGGGCATACACACCAAGGAAACCAGATCTGAAAGAGACACGTGCACCCCAATGTTCATCGCAGCACTGTTTATAATAGCCAGGACATGGAAGCAACCTAGATGCCCATCAGCAGACGAATGGATAAGGAAGCTATGATACATATACACAATGGAATATTACTCAGCCATTAAAAATAATTCATTTGAATCAGTTCTAATGAGATCACATCTTTGGGGTTCCAGACATGGAGGAGGAAAATTATTTGGTTAAAGTTTGGCATCAAAATGTTGGTATAACATTTTGCTTATTACTTATTACCTTAAGTAATAAAAAGTATATTTGAGATTAGATATCTACTGAGGGTATTGTTGGTAGGATTTAGTAAGATTAGTATTTGTTGCTCAGACAGTAAAGAATCTACCTGCAATGTGGGAGACACAGGTTCGATCCCCAGGTTGGGAAGATCCCCTGGAGAAGGGAATGGCAACCCACTCTGGTATTCTTGCCTGGAGAATTCCATGGACAGAGGAGCCTGGCGGGCTACAGTCCATGGGGTCACAAAGAATCAGATATGACTAAATGACTAATACTCAGCCAGCTTGAAACTGTGAGAGAATAAGATATTCATATCAGAACATCAAAGGAATTTCATAAATTCAATTATGGTGTTTCTTTCTGACTAGGATTCATATTTTCATTTTCAAATGATTTTTATATTCAGGAATATATGACTATTAGTAAGATATGTGACTTTTCCTCCTTAAAAGCTTTTATTAAAAGATAGAATTCCTTACAATTGATATAATTTAGGACTAGTCCCTCATAGCTCAGTTGGTAAAGAATCTGCCTGTAGAGCAGGAGATCCAGGTTTGATTCCTGGGTCAGGAAGATCCCCTGGAGAAGGAAATGGCAAACCACTCCAGTATTCTTGCCTGGAGAATCCCATGGGCAGAGGAGCCTTGCAGGCTACAGTCCATGGGGTTGCAAGAGTTGGACAAGACTTAGCGACTAAACCAACCAACCAAGGAAACAGTGCATTTCAAAAAAGAGTGATTCCTCAAAGATTGTTTGTTCATCATTTTTGTTTAATTGGACAGATATTTTGTGATGTAATAATCTCAGTTTACTGCTCTACATATTAGGGTACAGTGTTGAAAAAAAGAATCACTCAGTAATGACTTGATTTTTTATTACTTCTTCTAAGTTCAACACCAAATGCTTTTCTGGTATTTGATGAATTATGGCTAGCTCACACTGAATACATGAGGATGTAAAGGACTGTTTTAACATGCTCAAGGAAATTGGTATCTTTTCAGTTACAGACATACCCTAGGGATGTTCTGTTAAAGGACTTCTGTCAGGTAGAGACCTAACAACAAAATAGACCTAAGAGGTTAGAGCAACTTGGTCAGATTTCCAAGTGCCATCTGAAGACTGGTATATGTCTCAAAAATAAAGCTGGGGATGGGAACATGTTCCAGAGACTAAGTCACAAGCATCCCATTCCTCTCTCTGTCCACAAGGGGGTGCAGCTTCCTGACACCAACACACTTCCTGTGTGAAATACAGGCTTTGACTTGTCACTTCACTGTGATCTCAACCTTTCTTCCTCTTAAAAGAAGTGTCAGGTGTCACCTCTTTATTCGGGTGACACTCCAGAGATGAGCTCCTCTCCAGGTTTAGTGACTGTGATACTCCTAATGCTTGGTAAGTAAAATGCCTCTTAAAACACGGATTCTTCCTTCTATTATGTCAGCAAAATCTTTAACCATAATTTTATCCCAGAAAAATATGCCCCAGGTGACACAAAATTTTTATTTATAATTTGCCCAGGACAAACCCATGGAAACTCAGTGACCCAGATGGATGGCCAAGTGACTCTTTCAGAAGGGACTTCTGTGACTATAAACTGCACTTATTCAACCTCTGGGTACCCTACTCTTTTCTGGTATGTCCAATATCCTGGAGAAGGTCCACAGCTCCTCCTGAAAGCCACAAAGGCCAACGAGAAGGGAAGCCACAAAGGTTTTGAAGCCACATACAATACAGAAACCACCTCCTTCCACTTGGAGAAAGCCTCAGTCCAAGAGTCAGACTCGGCTGTGTACTACTGTGCTCTGAGTGACACAGTGACGGAAACTGCAGGGGGAGCTGAGCACAAACTCTGAGCAGCAGCGGGGCCTGGATGCGGAGTGTCTCTGATCCCCTCTGGTCCCAGAAGAGTTTATGGTGGTTTGTCACTCAGTCTCTGGTTGATACAAACATCATACCAACATCTAGAGCATAAGAACAAGAAGTAAACATTCCCCTTGTGTGAATGCTGAGTCATTTCAGTCATGTCCGACTCTTTGGGACCCCATGGGCTGTAGCCCGCCAGGCTCCTCTGTCCATGGAATTCTTCAGGCAAGAATACTGGAGTGGGTTGCCATACCCTCCTCCAGGGGATCTTCTCGATGCAGGGATCAAACCTGGGTCTGCTGCATTGCAGGCAGATTCTTTACCACTGCATCACTGGGAAACGTTCCCTTTACCCAACCTCTTATTAGTGAAGCTAAAAACTGTCTGACACCAATGGTTCCTTATCAAAGACCAAAGTAATTTCAAGGTTAAACCATATAAACAACGCAATAGTCCCTTGCTCATCCTTGCAGTCAAAATCCATGCCCTGCAGGTTGTTCCAGGCCAACTTGATGGGTTTTGCTTTACTGAGTTTTACTATACTTTTAGTATACAATATACTTTTAGAGAGCCAGAGTGCACCAGAGAAGGTGTCATTTGCATAGTGTCTTCCTGACAGAGCATGCAGGAGAAGTAATAGGAGAGCTACAGCCTCCAAAAAACATGACTTTTAAAAAACCTTATTTTTAGATTGAAGTATAGTTGATACACAGTGTTGTGTTAGTGTCAGGTGTACAGCAAAGTAACCGTTATGCACACGAGTATAGTATGTGATACACATAGCATATGGATTCTTTTCCAGATTTTCCCTTATAGATTATTGGAAAATATCGAGTATTTTGTAATAAACATGAAATTGTGAGAGATAAGGAAGTGAGAGAATATGGTGTATTGAAAAGAATAATAGAGCAATCAATCTCTGTATTGCCCTGCAAATATACTCCTGGTCTTTGCAAATATTGGTGCAATCCTATTTAATTAACATCTGTTTATTGGCACACTTAGGAGTGCTTTCGCTGCTTGGGAGAAAGTTTTAAGCACAGACGTGAACAACATATGTTTTCTGGTTCTGCAGTGGCTATTATGGTAAGAATGACTAAAAATATTATTGCCCTTGAAATGCCTGCTGCTTCTAAAATAGTTTTCTTTGCTTCATCCTTCCACCTTCATGAAAATATTTTCTTCTACTTTTTTCAAAGGCTGTATTTGTAGGCTTTGTGAATGAGCTATAGTCATAACATTAATATATTTTTGTTATGCACTGTTGGTTTAAATCTAGTATATATTAGCTATGCATTGTTGGTTTAAATCTAGTTAATCTTTTATTAGATTGGTTTAAATGCAAATTTTATTTTTAAAGTTCTATAAATAAAATGCATGTCAAAGTATACTTTAAAAAATACAAAATGTTGTGCAATAAAATGTTTTCTCTGAAATTTGTATAAACATAGTAGATTAATAATACACATTTATCTCTAAGATAGTAAAGAAATCAGAAAGGGTATAAACCTGCAAACACAAAAAGAATAGATAAGGAGATCATAGCACATAGTGATGTCAACAAAATGTCAGAAGGTGAGAAGTGTAAGGAAGAATTAAAGCTTGTGTTACAGACTAGATGAAGAAGAAACCTAGGTTCAGTGCGAGAGGTGTCACAATGTGTTCTGTGGAAGAGTTTAAAAGAGAAGGACCAGTTACCTTTGAATAGTTGAGAAAGATGGTGTTGCTCTCGCAAGTGCCTGTGTATGTATGGGTTGAAGGTTTGTGGCGGGTGCTAAAATAGGAGGCCTGAGTGAGATTACTTATAAGTACAGAAGACCAATGCTCTCCACAATTCTTTATAGTAGTGTTAGTTGCTCAGTCATGTCTGACTCTTTATGACCCCATGGACTGTAGCCTGCCAGGCTCCTCTGTCCATGGGATTCTCCAGGCAAGAATACTGGAGTGGGTTGCCATTCCCTTCTCCAGGGGATCTTCCTGACCCAGGGATCAAACCTGGGTCTCCTGCATTGCAGGCAGATTCTTTACTATCTGAGCCACCAGGGAATTTATGACAAGCAATAATTGCTTTCTAAATCCAGAAGAAAAGTGGAAGTTAGTCTTTGATGAATTAAGAACATCACATACAAAATTGTTCCAAACTTTGTGTATTACTTGGGCTTCCCTGGTGGCTCAGATGGTAAATAATCTGCCTGCAATGCAAGAAGTTTAACACACATAAAATCAGCACATTTTAATAAATATACATATTTATATATTGAGTAGATATTCTTCACCATAGCTGTGTAAATTTTTAAAGATATGAGATATGGAACAGAGGTTAAATTTATTCTTTGTAATCCACAGGACCAGAGAATCCAAATCACAGGAGAGGGGCTTCTACCTCTGGAAATGAAATAGTCTTGGTTGCCCAGGGACCATTTCTTACAACAGGTTCTTTAGGGTCAATCTTCTATTTGCACTATTTCTCTAGAAGACACAGGCAATATTGAGGCTTTCTTAGGTTTATTCTCACAGAGGTAACCAGAAAATTCCAAGTAATTAAAGTGGTTTTGGCAGAGGAAGATAAGTCTGGAAACTCACAGAAGTTAAGGGGAAGTGTCTTGGGGGAAGAACATTTTATTGGGGAAATGTCAATGTCAATGTCTTGGGGAAAGAACATTTTAGTGGAGTTTGGAAGAAAAATAATCGAATATAGGCTCTGAGCCAGTGATGGCCAAGGCAGCAGAAGCATGCCAGTAGAACTGATTCATACTCTGGAGGAAATCCCACTAAGGCTCTGAGTCATTCACCGCTTTTAAGATATGTGTGAGTTTAAGGTGTCTAATATAATGATTTGATATATGTATATATTTTGAAGTGATAACACTGATAAGGTTAGTGAACACATCTTTCACTGCACATAATTACCAGGGTTTTTGTCTTGTTGTTATTATGGTGAGAATATTTAAGGTCTGTACTCCTAGCCACTCTCAAATGAAAAGTACAGTATTGTTAACTATAGTCACAGTTAACAGGCAAGACCAGCTTAGAGGAACACAATCTAAGATAATAGGCATTTGGGATATCAAATGATCTTTTTTCTCTTATACTCTTCTTTGGCTTACATGTTCCTTTTAGAAAGATTTTCTCCCCATAGTAGACAAAAGAGCATGGTATACAGGCTGAAAAGGAAGGTTTTATATTTTTATGTTTAAGAGTGAATCATGGTGCTTTTCTAATTTCAAAACTAATATCAGGCCCATCATTGGATAAAGAGCAACAGCATCTACCTCCTTCTAACTTACTAAAAATGACTCAGTTGTGTGCAGAGGTGTAAATCTTGATCTCTACATCCTTACTGTGCATTTAAAATTTCAATCTAAAACATAATTTGCTTGATCTTTGCTGTTTTTATGCATCAGAGTCCCTCATAGGCACAGGTATGAGAAGGACATTTAACCAGAGAGTTCAGTAGTTAGAGATGTGGCCACCAGATGGTGGTGCACCTCTGCTGATCAGAACATGTGGAGGGTTCCTTTGAGTGGATTCTGAATGGATATAGGCTTAGGGCAGAAGCAGAGCCTTTTTCTTATTGGCTGGGTAGACAATGAAAGAAACCACTAGAGAAAAGAAGGGACACTTGGTAACAGAAGCAGCTCTCCTGGCTGGAGACTGCAGGTCCACAATTGATCCTAAATGGGAAAAACAATGAAGACACCCATTGGAGCTTTAATCACATTCTTGTGGCTGCAGCTGGACTGTGAGTTGAGGGTTTAAGGGAAATAGAGTGTATTAGTAGATATTCTTTAGACACCAAGACTGGCTTTATTCAGGTTTCTTCTAGTTATTGTAGAAAAGGAAAAGTAAACTCTAGAGCTAAATAATCTGACAACCCTTCTCCTTTCTCTGACTTCTGCTTTCTCCATAGGTGTCAGCCTGGGAAACGAGGTGGAGCAGAGTCCTTCTACCCTGAGTGTCCAGGAGGGAAACAGCTCTGTTATCACCTGCACTTACACAGATGGTAACTCAGAGTATTTCCCTTGGTATAAGCAAGAACCTGGGAAAGGTCCCCAGCTCCTTATAGCTATTCGTTCAAATAAGGGCAAAGAGGAAGACCAGAGACTGACTGTTTTGTTGAATACGACGGCCAAACATCTCTCCCTGCACATCGCAACCACTGAAGCTGGAGACTCAGCTGTCTACTTCTGTGCAGCAAGGACACAGTGCTTCCCAGGCATCTTCTGTCTGTACTCAAACCTGTGACTGGGGCAGCCCCCTTCCTTTGGTGCAAGCTTCAAATATGACAAATGTTATATTGTTTGTCTGCAGGTGGAAACTGATGTGCTAGTCATAAAAACATGTGAAAGAAAGTGAAAGTCACTCAGTTGTGTCCAACTCTTTGCGACCCCATGGACTATACAGTCCATGGGATTCTCCAGGCCAGAATACTGGAGTGGGTAGCCTTTCCCTTCTCCAGGGGATCTTCCCAACCCAGGGATCGAACCCAGGTCTCCTGCATTGCAGGCAGATTCTTTACCAGCTGAGCCACAGGGGAAGCCCAAGAATACTGGAGTGGGTAGCCTATCCCTTCTCCAGGGGATCTTCCAGATCCAGGAATCAAACCAGGGTCTCCTGCATTGCAGGTGATTCTTTACCAACTGAGCTATCAGGGAAGCCATAAAAAGCATTGGATAAGAATATTAGGCTCAAGAAGCTAGAAAGGGTTAGAACATGTTGTTGGATACCTGTTGCTTACTGAATTCTTGAAGAGAGTTAGTAATTTACTGATTTATTTTGAAATTGTAAGACCGACTTTACATTTTGCCATTCAGACTCCTGTTCTATAAATACTCCCCCTGTTATCCATATCACAATCTTATTATGAATGAGTTTTTAAAATATTGTGCTTTGAAAACAGCATATTTTTCTGATTATACAAATTACATGCCAAATATAAGAAAATGCTTTCTATAATTAATATGATATTGACAATTCTATGATCACACAATGTCACTAATATTGTTTACTCTTTTTATAAATTCCTATCTTAATTAGTATCTTTTTCCACTTAATATTAAATATTGAACTGAACATTCCTCATTTCATTGTCTTGTTCCCAAACATCAGCTTTGAAATAGCTCTATGAGAAATATTAATAAATTACAATTTTACATTGTCTGACATCCCTTTTATGTGCATTGACCACCTTCTTATTGAGAAAATGTGACATGTGTTTTCCTTTAGTGTCCAGTAACAGTATATATTTTTTGTGTGTTTGAGGAAAAGTAAGATAGAAAGTGATTTGAAAATGTCATGTTCAAATGATTGCAAATCAAATGGTGTATTTGCCTTCTCCTGTCTCTGGACAATTTACTGCAAACTTCATGGCCTTCTCTTGATGCTAGGAGGCCAGTCTGGGTGTTGATAGCCTCCATGTTTCTTCCTTTCCTTAGGGGGAGGCTGGCTGCTCACATCTGTCTTGTTTCCTCCAGGCCAGCAGGGTGGGGCCGCCACTGCCCATGCTCACGAGGCATCTGCAGAGCCTCACTCTGGCTGCTCTTTGAGTCCTGGGAGCAGAGACAGGGTGGGGTGGTGTTTGAGTCAGACGTCGTGTGATGGATGGTACCCCTGGGCCACTTTTGATGATTGGCAGGCAAGGCATCCCCGGAGACTGGGGGGCAGTCCTGAGGGAGCCAGTGCCCTGGTAGTAGGAAACTTCTCCACTTTACTGCCCTCCTGGAGACCTGGCTGCCGTTCCCAGGGGCTCCCCACTCCCCAGCTGAGTAGCACCCCTAAGTGTTCTGGGTGAGGAGAGAAAGGGGTGAGTCTTCTCTGTAGGTTCTCCCAAAGCTGGAGGGCAGATGCTCACTCACAGGCTCTCACTTTCCTCTGTGGAGAAATCGCAGGTCAAGAATGTTTCTCCTGGAGCCCAGCTGTGTGCTGTGAGGGAGGGGTGATGAAGGTAATGGGAAATTGTTCCCCTAACCCTCTGCAGTGTGTCTGACGTCAGACGGTGTGCTGGAACTTCTCTGCTGGATTTCTGGACTTCTCAAAGCTCCCTTGGAGTATGACTGTGAAAATTGGTGTTTTTGGCGGGGTGAAAAGATGGTAGAAGATTCCTATTTTGCTATTTTGAATTCAGTATTTTAAATCTTAATTCCTAAGTAATTACATAGAAAAATGGACTATTTTTGATTTATATTTCTGTTTATTTTGAATTTTAATCCATTGTGGAGATCATGTAGCCATCACAAGATCCTGACACAGAACAGCCTCACTGCTCCCCAGAATGCCCCGTGCTCCCCTTTTGTGAAGACAAACTGCCCGATTCCTGTGCTGTGCTTAGTCACTCAGCTGTGTCCAACTCTTCTCGACCCCATGGACCGTAGCCCGCCCAGGCTCGTCTGTCCATGGGGATTCTCCAGGCAATATATTGGAGTGGGTTGTCATGCCCTCCTAAAGGGGATCTTTCCAACTTGGGGATCAAATTCAGATTTCCCGCATTGCAGGCAGATTCTTTATTGACTGAACCACCAGGGAAGCCCATGAATACTGGAGTGGGTAGCCTATCCCTTCTCCAGGGCATCTTCCCAACCCAGGAATTGAACTGGGGTCTCCTGCATTACAGGCAGATTCTTTACCAGCTGAGCTACCAGGGAAGCACCGCCTGCCCATACCTAACTCATTTCAAAAATTAAAAAAATATATAAATTCAGAGTTTGATGTGAGACTGTCAAAAGAATTGTTCCGGGTGTGGAAGTACTTTGAGTAACAGAATACAATCATGAGATCCTTTAATTGAGAAGTTTAAAAGACTTAAATAATACGAAGAGAAATTAATGATATTTCACATTTAGTCAACCAGTTGTTAGAAAAATGTTGGGTGTTTTTAAATTAGAGAACAATTCCTACTGTATGTGGTTCCGTCAAACTTAATGGAGATTCCCCTGCAAGATCTAAAGATGCTTCAAACAATTTTGCTGAGGCTGTCATTACTGTGACAGGAAGTTGTGAACAGTGAAGTGAAAGTCACTCAGTCATGTCTGACTCTTTGTGAGCCCATGGACTATACTGTCCATGGATTTCTCCAGGCCAGAATACTGGAGTGGGTAACCTTTCCATTCTCCAGGGGATCTTCCCAACCCAGGGATCGAACCCAGGTCTCCCGCATTGCAGGTGGATTCTTTACCAACTGAGCCACAGAAGAAGCCCAAGAATACTGGAGTGGGTAGTCTATCCCTTCTATAGCGGATCTTCCCAATCCAGGAATCTAACTGGGGTCTCCTGCATTGCAGGTGGATTCTTTACCAACTGAGCTATCAGGGGAAGATAAGTTTTGGCTAATGTATCAAGAAATAGGCTGTGATAGGCAGTGGGTCTTTGTTGTTTGCCATGGTGTTGAGTCATATCCCTAGGCATGGCTTTCCTGTTATATTCATACAAACAAAGATTTATTACAGACAGGAAGTGGTTAGGGCTGTGGTAGCACAGGTGTAGGGTTGGGGGTGGAATCAGTGGTGATCTTATGGTTAGCTGTCTTATGGAGGTGTATGAGATCACCTGCTATGTATTTCCTTTAGAGCTGGGCAGTATAGGATGTATAACAGTTTGGTATGGCTTGTTTATGGTCCCAGTTGAGTTAATGGGATGAATATAAGTTCAAAGGCTTGATAACCTAATGACAAAACTAAGGTATCTAATCTGGCTTTCATGAACAGAGCTGGACTGTCAAAATTAGTAGAGAATAAAAGGGGATTTCTGTGACAGGAGTCAATCTCTGCAACCTCAGCCTAAGCTCCTTAGCAAAGGGTGATTAGATTTTCCTGCTTTGGCCCCAAGATGGGCAACTGAAAATATTGATAGTGAGGAGAAGCACTATTGTAACAATAGGCAGAATAGAAGAGCTTAAGTTCTTTGTCTTCTTACCATAAAGTGATTTATTTCTACCTTAGGTGGAAGAACAGAACACAGATGTGAGGATGCATGGTTAGGATATCTTATATTATTTCCATAATACATTACGGATAATATTTTTAAATTAAATATTTTTAAATTAAAGAGCTACCCACTCATTTCCTTCACAGAAGCAATGACCCAACACAGCAGTGTATGTGTAGCTGGGTGGCGGTTCTTCCTTGCAATATCAAATTTAACTTGTGTTTATTTTAAGATGTAATTGCTACCAGTTGAAGAGCTGGTTAATACAAAAGGAAGTTTGGGGTGAGTAGGACTCTCACCTGGTTTATAGAGAAGTTGATGTAACCCACATCAACTTGCTAAACTAACTGCATCAACTTGCTACTCAACTTGCTACATCAACTAACCCCTCTTTCCGGTTGTGGGGCAGCAGCAGCACATACCCAGCAGTTCTTCCCTCACCCTGTCAGGCTCACCTCACCTTGCAAAGCCTTGACATTGAAGAAGAAGATATTTTCCATCTAGTGGAAGAGCTGAAACATGCTTCTCTCCAGCCTTCTGAAGGTGGTCGTGGCTTCACTGTGTTTAGGTAAGGATGGTCCTGGTGGGATTGTGCCTCCTCTGTGACCTAAGGACCAAGGGAACAGGCAGTCTTAAGGGTACCCTGGGAAGGAAGCCTAGCTGAATGTAAAGTAGAGTTTCTTTATTGTACACCACTTATTCCTAAATTTCTGTTGTTTTTTGTTCAGTAGCTAAATTGTGTCTGACTCTTTGCAACCCCATGGACTGCAGAACACCAGGCTCCCCTGTCCTCTCTATCTCCCAGAGTTTGCTCAAATTCACATCCACTGAGTCAGTGAAACTATCTAATCATCCCATCTTCTGATGCACCCTTCCTCTTTTGTCTTCAATCTTTCCAAGAATCAGGGTCTTTTCCAATATGTCCACTCTTTGCCTCAGGTGGCCAAAGTATTCGAGCTTCAGCTTCAGCATCAGTCCTTTCAATGAATATTCAGGGTTGACTTCCTTTAGGATTGACTGGTTTGATCTCCTTGCAGTCCAAGGGACTCTCAGGAGTCTTCTCCAGCACCACAATTTGAAAGCATCAATTCTTCAACACTCAGCCTTCTTTATGGTCCAAGTCTTACATCCATACATGACTACTGGAAAACCCATAGCTTTGACTATACATATCTTTGTGAGCAAAGTGATGTCTCTGTTTTTTAAAATACTGTCCAGGTTATTCATAGCCTTCCTTCCAAGGAGCAAGTGCTTTTTAATTTCATGGCTGCAGTCTACTTCTATCTATTTTTTTCCTCTAGGATCCAGTGATGCTCAGAAAGTAACTCAAGATCAACCACCAATGTCAGTGCAGGAGAAAGAAACTGTGACCCTGGATTGCACATATGACACCAGTGGTAAAACTTACAGTCTATTCTGGTACAAGCAACCCAGCAGTGGGGTGATGACCTTCCTCATTCGCCAGGACTCTCATAACAAGCAAAATGCCACAGAAGGTCGCTACTCATTGAATTTCCAGAAGGCAAGCAAATTCATCAAACTTACCATCTCAGCTTCACAACTGGAGGACTCTGCAGTGTATTTCTGTGCACTGAGGGAGCCCACAGTGAGAGGCGTGGAGGAGGGACCTGCACCAAAACCCAGAGTTCTAACTGATACACCCACCTGCAGTAGGGACCAGGGTAGGGAATTGCCTTCACAGACAGGAAGTGGTTAGTACTGTGGCAGCACAGGTGTAGGTTTAGAGGGGAAACACTCACTCTAAGAAAGTATTTCTCTAGGTTCATAGACCATGTCTAGAGCTATCACTCATCAAAAACATTCTTATCCCTGAAAATTTGGATTTAAATTTCTTATCGAAGACAAATATAACCACCAAAATCTTTACTGTATGGTGATTAGATAAAACTAGAAGAATTGACTAAGGAAATTCAGAAATGTCTGAATTAAAAATCAGTTAAAAATATGTGTGAATTTTTGGTCTTTCAGATCAGTTCAGTTCAGTTCAGTCACTCACCCGTGTCTGACTCTTTGCGACCTCATGGACCGCAGCACACCAGGCCTCCCTGTCTATCACCAACTCCCGGAGTCTACTCAAACTCATGCCCATTGAGTCAGTGATGCCATCCAACCATCTCATCTTCTGTTGTCCCCTTCTTCTCCCACCTTCAGTCTTTCCCAGAATCAGGGTCTTTCCAGTTCTTCACATCAGGGGCCAAAGGATTGGAGTTTCAGCTTCAACATCTGTCCTAAAGGACCGATTTCCTTTAGGATGGACTGGTTGGATCTCCTTGCAGTCCAAGAGACACTCAAGAGTCTTCTCCAACACCACAGTTCAAAAGCATCAATTCTTCGGCATCAGTTTTCTTTATAGTCCAAATCTTACATCCATACATGACTACTGGAAAATCCATAGCCTTGACTAGATGGACCTTTGTTGGCAAAGTAATGTCTCTGCTTTTTAATATGCTGTCTAGGTTGGTCATAACTTTTCTTCCAAGGAGTAAGTGTCTTTTAATTTCATGGCTGCAGTCACCATCTGCAGTGATTTTGGAGCCCCCCAAAATAAAGTCTGTCACTGTTTCCACTGTCTCCCCATCTATTTGCCATGAAGTGATGGAACCAGATGCCATGATCTTAGTTTTCTGAATGTTGAGCTTTAAGCCAACTTTTTCACTCTCTTCTTTCACTTTCATCAAGAGGCTCTTTAGTTCTTCTTCACTTTTTGCCATAAGGGTGGTGTCATCTGTGTATCTGAGGTTATTGATATTTCTCCCAGCAATCTTGATTTCAGCTTGTGCTTCATCCAGTGCAGCGTTTCTCATGATGTACTCTGCATATAAGTTAAATAAGCAGGGTGACAATATATAGCTTTGACGTACTCCTTTTCCTATTTGGAACCAGTCTGTTGTTCCATGTCCAGTTCTAACTGTTGCTTCCTGACCTGCAAACAGATTCCTCAAGAGGCAGGTCAGGTGGCCTGGTATTCCCATCTCTTTAAGAATTTTCCACAGATCATTTTGTTCAATAAATATTTATTGTATTTATATTATATTACCGACATTACTTGGAATGAGGAAGGTGGTGAAATCTCTCTGTGGTAGTCCTCTTTTTGAATATCTGTTTGAACACAGTTTTATACCATTTAATGAATAAATTTATTTTAGATTTATTAATGGAATCAATGTACTCTCATTTACTTTCTAAAATGTTTAATATGTCACAAACTTTGTGCTAATACTCATTCTGCATTATTAACACCTCTAGCATGAAATAGCTCAATTTCTATAATGTAGTTTAACTGCCTCCCATCAATCTTATTCACAAAGTGATTAATAATTGGCTGCTCTTAGACATTGTGAAGGAGAAGAGTATGAACTGTCTTCTTTCTCTGCTCTTGCCCTTTGCTGTACCACTCTTCAAAAAGCATTTTTACCATCATGCGACTGATTTTGCACCCCGCTAGG
Organism: Odocoileus virginianus; assembly: GCF_023699985.2. Taxonomy (NCBI): domain Eukaryota; kingdom Metazoa; phylum Chordata; class Mammalia; order Artiodactyla; family Cervidae; genus Odocoileus; species Odocoileus virginianus. The sequence goes on along the minus strand of NW_027224414.1, from coordinate 4,729 downwards.
CCCTGTTTTTCAATCAGTGTTAACACACTCCAAAATACTCCATATCTCCAATTTCCTCCTACCTCTAACCTCATTTTCTCAGCACCTTAAAATCTGAATGGTAATGGATGATTGATAAGTGGTCTTGTACTATAACTCCCTCTTATATTTGCATTTGGAAGCAGATGTGTAAAGTAGAATTCTTAAAATACTCCCTTAAATTTTTTTAAATTAAATTTTTATCATTTTGACATTCATTTTTACTATTTTAACTATTTTAAGTGTTCAATCCAGTGATACTAAGTACATTTGCATTGTTATTCAGCAAACACCATCCATCTCTAGTACTCTTTGCATCTTGAAAAATTGAAAATTTATACTCATTAAAGACAAACTCCTCAGGACTTCCCTAGTAGTCCAGTGATTAAGACTCCATGCTTACAATGCAGGGGACACAGGTTTGATCCCTGGTCAGGGAACTGATATTCCCCATGCCTCATTGTGCAGCCAAAATGTAAATTAAAAAAAAAAAAAGACTAACTCCTCATTCCCTTGTCCCTCCAACCCATGGCCACTACTGTCCTACTTTCTCTTTCTATGACTTTGACTACTTTAGATAATTCATATAAGTCAAATTATAAATATTGGTTATTTTATGGCATTTATTTTATTATAATGTCCTCAAATTTCATCCATGTTGTTGATTTTTTTTTATACCTTTCTAAAGTTGAATAATATTCCATTGTACACATATACTACTTTTTGTCTACTCATTCATCTGTTGATGAACATTTGGGTTCCTTCCATCTTTTGGTAGAAACATGGGTATATGAATATCTCAGTATTTGGGGTATATATCCAAATTCTTTCAAGTGTTTTGAATATAATATAATCAGAAGTAGAATTGCTGGATCACATGGCAGTACAGTTTTTAAATTTTTGAGAAACATTTATCCTGGTTAGTCTGAAAAACTATGCTCTAGACTACTTTATCCCATGCCAATTTCAAGGGAAAGAGAAATAGAGTGACCAGTAGTCATGAATGAGGTTTCAGAATTCTAGTGGTTTACAGAAACCTAGAAGAGTTTGGTGCACTGGTATGGAGCATCGCTCCTCAGGTGCTTAGTAAGCAGGAGTCTGAAGCAAATGGTCAAGGCACTACCTGGCGGTCATCTTCTGAATTGCAGCTTGAATTTTTTTTTTTTAATTTTATATTATATTGGAGTATAGCTGATTAATAATGTTGTGATAGTTTCAGGGGGACAGCAGAGGAACTCAGCCATACAGATACATGTATCCATTCTCCCCCAAGCTCCCTCCCATCCAAGCTGCCACATAACATTAGGCAGAGTTTCCTGTGCTATACATTAGGTCCTTGTTGGTTATCCATTTTAAATAGAGCAGTGTGTACATGTCCATCCCAAACTCCCTAACTATCTCTCCCCCCATCCTTCCCCTTTGGCAACCATAAGTTCGTTCTCTACGTCTGTGAATCTGTTTCTGTTTTGTAAACAAGTTCATGGGTATTCTTTATGTTTCTTTCCTCTTTTGGCGAAAGGGCCAAATCTATAATTATTTAATTAGTTCAATTTGCATAAGTAAAGAACCTATTAAAAGACTGTCTTAAAATATTTCAAAGATTTGAGTAGTAATTTTGCTGCCCTCTCTCTCAAAATTTCTCTGAAAAGAATCTATAGGGGAAGAAAGGAAACAGATTTTTGCTATTAGACAGGTTTGTGTTCAAAACTATTAACTCTAAAATTAAGTTTCTAGATAGCTTTGTTTTACTATTTGTAAGATGATAGAGTGATATCTTCTTTAATATTTTGTTGTGACAGTTTATCATTAATGTATCCACAGAGATTTATTTTTCATTTATTTTTATTAGTTGGAGGCTAATTACTTTACAATATTATAGTGGTTTTTGTCATACATTGACATGAATTAGCCATGGATTTACATGTATTCCCCATCCCGATCCCCCCTCCCACCTCCCTCTCTATCTGATCCCTCTGGGTCTTCCCAGTGCACTAGGCCCGAGCATTTGTCTCATGCATCCAACCTGGGCTGGTGATCTGTTTCACCATAGATAATATTCATGTTTCGATGCTGTTCTCTCGAAACATCCCACCCTCGCCTCCTCCCAGAGTCCAAAAGTCTGTTCTGTACATCTGTGTCTCTTTTTCTGTTTTGCATATAGGATTATCATCACCATCTTTCTAAATTCCATATATATGTGTTAATATACTGTGGTCTTTATCTTTCTGGCTTACTTCACTCTGTATAATGGGCTCCAGTTTCATCCATCTCATTAGAACGGATTCAAGTGAATTATTTTTAATGGCTGAGTAATATTCCATGGTGTATATGTACCACAGCTTCCTCATCCATTCGTCTGCTGATGGGCATCTAGGTTGCTTCCATGTCCTGGCTATTATAAACAGTGCTTCAATGAACACTGGGGTGCACGTGTTTCTTTCAGATCTGGTTTCCTCAGTGTGTATGCCCAGAAGTGGTATTGCTGGGTCATATGGCAGTTCTATTTCCAGTTTTTTAAGAAATCTCCACACTGTTCTCCATAGTGGCTGTACTAGTTTACATTCCCACCAACAGTGTAAGAGGGTTCCCTTTTCTCCACACTCTCTCCAGCATTTATTGCTTGTAGACTTTTGGATAGCAGCCATCCTGACTGGCATGTAATGGTACCTCATTGTGGTTTTGATTTGCATTTCTGTGACAATGAGTGATGTTGAGCATCTGTTTCATGTGTTTGTTAACAATCTGTATGTCTTCTTTGGAGAAATGTCTGTTTAGTTCTTTGGCCCATTTTTTGATTGGGTCATTTATTTTTCTGGAATTGAGCTGCAGGAGTTGCTTGTATATTTTTGAGATTAATCCTTTGTCTGTTGCTTCATTTGCTATTATTTTCTCCCAATCTGAGGGCTGTCTTTTCACCTTGCTTATAGTTTCCTTTGTTGTGCAAAAGCTTTTAAGTTTCATTAGGTCCCATTTGTTCATTTTTGCTTTTATTTCCAATATTCTGTATCCACAGAGATTAACAAGTCACAGATGACTAATGACAGTAACCTCTATAGCTACAGAAAAACCATTGGACAAAACTCAGTATCTATTCTTGATTAAAAACTCCCAGCAAATTAGGACTTAAGGGAATTCATTAACTTAATAAAGGTCCTCAACAAAAAAATCTACATCAAATACACTTGATGGTGAAAGACTGAATGCTTTCCTTCAAGTTTCAGGAAAAAGGGAAGAATTTTGACTCTCACCACTTGTACTGAATACTGTACTAAGGGTGCTAGCCAGTGCAATAAGGCAAGAGAAAGAAACAAAAATCATGCCTTTTGGAAAAGAAGAAGTGAATCTACCTTTAGTCACAGACATCAAATCTGAGCATCAAATCCAAGGGAATTTGCAAAGAAGTTACTAGAAAAAAATGAAAGTTAAACAAAGTCAAATATATACCTAACTTAGGCTCCAGTCATTCTACTCCCAGATATTGACCCAAGAGAATTGAAAGTATGACTATAAAAATTCCTATTCACACATGTTCATAGCAGCTTTATTTGTAACAGCCGCAAACTAGGATTAAACTAAATGTCCATCAATAGGTAAATAGATAAACGTATCTATAGATAAATCATATCCATATAATGGAATACTACTCAGCAATACAAAGGAATGAAACATGATTATAATAACCATGGAATATATATAATTATGCTGAATGAAAGAAGCTATCAAAGGCACATATCATACCATTTATTTGAAATTACTGAATATGCAAACTATGAGAGAAATGTTGCTTGAAAATGGGAGTAGGAAGTGAAGAGAGGGCTGAGAGGACTAAAAAGAGACAAGAGGAAACTTTTGGGGTGATGCATTGTTCATTATCTTGATTGTGGTGATGGTTTCACAAGTATATACATATGTCAATCTTATTAAGTTAAGGAGGTGCAATTTATTTTAAAGAGAACTATGCTTTAATGAGATGGCTGGATGGCATCACCAACTCGATGGACATGAGTTTGAGTAAACTCCAGGAGTTGGTGATGGATAGGGAGGCCTGGCGTGCTGCAATTCCTGGGGTGGCAAAGAGTCGGACACAACTGAGTAACTGAACTGAACTGAACTGATGCATTAATAAAGCCATTAAAATCCAAATACAGCAAATACTTTTCTTCAGCGTTGTACAAGTCTTCTTTTATGACCCCAAAATGCAAAAATACTTCTCCTATATGTACTCATTAGCCTTAAACTATGTTTTTTTAAAGTAGAGATAACAACTATCTGCCTCCATATGCTATACATTTATTTTCAGTCCTACATCATTACAACCTATTTTGCATTCTTTCTATATACCAGAATTGCCAGCAGATTCTTTGCCATCTGAGCCACCAGGGAAACCCACCTACCAGAAGAGAAGTTTGTAACTGATTTTCCAGAATTTCTTTCTGGCATATTTTTGAGGCAGTTTCTCACTCTGTGATTTGGAAGGTGGAGAAGAAAGGAAAGGATATGTGAATCCAAGCAGTATCTGAGCCTGGTTTTTTTAATTTAAATCTGGATTTGGGAAATGATTCATGTGCTGACTATGGACTCATGAAATTCCTTGATGTGAAGCTGAGAAGAGTGAACTCCCAGAAACAGAATGGGCTAAGCTTCCATCTGCGTGTTTAGGGATCTATGGCTACAGGGCTTTACAGAAGATGAACGCCTCTTAGAACTTCAT
>NW_027224413.1:0-48932 GCF_023699985.2 Odocoileus virginianus | reverse complement strand
TGTTCAAGAGGAGTCAGGCTCCGTCAAATTTTGAAGCAGTGAGCTCTGCGTGCCTCTCGAGGTGGCAGAGGCATGTGAGGCATTCCGTCGAAAGGAGTCGGGGAACTATGTCTTTCTCTAGGGACTCCACAGGTGGTGCAGACATCCCTTCACCTTGTGAGATGAAAGACTAGACTGTATTCAAGCCACTGCAAGGAAACCCGGCCTCCTTTCGAGTCAGGGCTTCTCGGTGTATATGCCCATTGAGGCAGCAATCTCAGGGTCCCTCCATCATACCTATTGCTGAGAGAAGCCTCCTCTTGAGGGGCTTGTGGAATGGTGGCCTACGTCTTGAGTCTAAGCCAGGGAATCAGCTCTCATCTCGAGGCAATTTGGGGTACACGGAGCAGTTCTCGAGTTGCTCTGCTGAACTTGGTACTCCTCTAGACTTGGCCCGTTGTTCTCAGGGAAACTCTGGAGTTGCCAAAAGGGAGTCAAGCCTCAGGTCGTGTTTGATGGGGAACGGGGGATGGCTCTGGAGTCAATGCAGGGGAAGCGGGCCTCATCTCGAGTTGATTTGGGGCCCATGGAGCTCCTTCGCGATGCTGGTGTGACCTCAGGTCCCTCTCTACTTGTGACAGTATTTTGCGGACTGTCTCGACATCCATCAAGCAAGTCGAGGCTCCTGACATGTTTCATGGGGCTCACGGAATTGCTCTGCATGCAGTGCAGGGGAATCGGGCCTCATCTCGCTTTGAGGGGGAAGTCTCATGGTTTTTCTCAAGTTGCGGCGGGACCTGGGGTACATTCTCGAGTTACGGCGGGGATGGCCCTTCAACCCTCGTGTTTGTTCAACGAAGTCAGGACTCCTGTCGAGTTACGAGGGACACCTCAGGAGTCTCTTCGAGGCTTGGCAGGGCAAAAGGGATGCTTCTTCGAGGTGAGTAGGGAGACCCAGGGTCCCTTTCCAGTAGCCACAGGGATACTGGGATTTCTGTCAATGTTCATGAGGAGTCAGGCACCGTCACGTTTTGAAGCAGTTAGCTCTGCGTGCGTCTCGAGTTGTCAGAGGCATGTGAGGCATTCCGTTGATAGGACTCGGGGACCTAGGTCTTTCTCCAGGGACTCCACAGTTGGTGCAGACATCCCTTCACCTTGTGAGATGAAAGACTAGACTGTATTCAAGCCACTGCAAGGAAACCCGGCCTCCTTTCGAGTCAGGGCTTCTCGGTGTATATGCCCATTGAGGCAGCAATCTCAGGGTCCCTCTCTCATACCTATTGCTGAGAGAAGCCTCCTCTTGAGGGGCTTGTGGAAAGTTGACCTACGTCTTGAGTCTAAGCCAGGGAATCAGCTCTCATCTCGAGGCAATTTGGGGTACACGGAGCAGTCCTCGAGTTGCTCTGCTGAACTTGGTACTCCTCTAGACTTGGCCCCGTTGTTCTCGGGGAACCTCTGGAGTTGCCTAAAGGGATTCAAGCCTCAGGTCGTGTTTGATGGGGAACGGGGGTTGGCTCTGGAGTCAATGCATGGGAATCGAGCCTCATCTCGTGTTGATTTGGGGTACATGGAGCTCCTTCGGGATGCTGGTGTGACCTCAGTGTCCCTCTCTACATTGTGACAGTGTTTTGGCGGACTGTCTCGACATCCATCAAGCAAGTCGAGGCTCCTGACATGTTGCAGGGGGCTCACGGAATTGCTCTGCATGCAGTGCAGGGGAATCGGGCCTCATCTCGCTTGGAGGGGGAAGTCTCATGGTTTTTCTCGAGTTGCGGCGGGGACCTGGGGTACATTCTCGACTTACGGCGGGGATGGCCCTTCAACCCTCGTGTTTGTTCAACGAAGTCAGGACTCCTGTCGAGTTACGAGGGACACCTCAGGAGTCTCTTCGAGGCTTGGCAGGGCAAAAGGATCGCTTCTCAAGGTGAGTCGGGAGACCCAGGGTACCTTTCCAGTAGCCACAGGGATACTGGGATTCCTGTCAATGTTCAAGAGGAGTCAGGCTCCGTCAAATTTTGAAGCAGTGAGCTCTGCGTACCTCTCGAGGTGTCAGAGGCATGTGAGGCATTCCGTCGAAAGGAGTCGGGGACCTAGGTCTTTCTCTAGGGACTCCACAGTTGGTGCAGACATCCCTTCACCTTGTGAGATGAAAGACTAGACTATATTCAAGTTACTGCAAGGAAACCCGGCCTCCTTTCGAGTCAGGGCTTCTCGGTGTATATGCCCATTGAGGCAGCAAACTCAGGGTCCCTCCCTCATACCTATTGCTGAGAGAAGCCTCCTCTTGAGGGGATTGTGGAAAGTTGGCCTACGTCTTGAGTCTAAGCCAGGGAATCAGCTCTCATCTCGAGGCAATTTGGGTACACGGAGCATTCCTCGAGTTGCTCTGCTGAACTTGGTACTCCTCTAGACTTGGCCCGTTGTTCTCGGGGAACCTTCTGGAGTTGCCTAAAGGGAGTCAAGCCTCAGGTCGCGTTTGATGGGGAACAGGGGATGGCTCTGGAGTCAATGCAGGGGAAGCGGGCCTCATCTCGAGTTGATTTGGAGCCCATGGAGATCCTTCGCGATGCTGGTGTGACCTCAGTGTCCCTCTCTACTTGTGACAGTGTTTTTGCGGACTGTCTCGACATCCATCAAACAAGTCGAGGCTCCTGACATGTTTCAGGGGGCTCACGGAATTGCTCTGCATGCAGTGCAGGGGAATCGGGCCTCATCTCGCTTGGAGGGGGAAGTCTCATGGTTTTTCTCTAGTTGCGGCGGAGACCTGGGGTACATTCTCGACTTACGGCGGGGATGGCCCTGCAACCCTCGTGTTTGTTCAACGAAGTCAGGACTCCTGTCGAGTTACGAGGGACACCTCAGGAGTCTCTTCGAGGCTTGGCAGGGCAAAAGGGACGCTTCTCGAGGTGAGTCGGGAGACCCAGGGTCCCTTTCCAGTAGGCACAGGGATACTGGGATTCCTGTCAATGTTCAGGAGGAGTCAGGCTCCGTCAAATTTTGAAGCAGTGAGCTCTGCGTGCCTCTCGAGGTGTCAGAGGCATGTGAGGCATTCCGTCGAAAGGAGTCGGGGACTAGGGCTTTCTCTAGGGACTCCACAGGTGGTGCAGACATCCCTTCACCTTGTGAGATGAAAGACTAGACTGTATTCAAGCCACTGCAAGGAAACCCGGCCTCCTTTCGAGTCATGGCTTCTCGGTGTATATGCCCATTGAGGCAGCAATCTCAGGGTCCCTCCCTCATACCTATTGCTGAGAGAAGCCTCCTCTTGAGGGGCTTGTGGAAAGTTGGCCTACGTCTTGAGTCTAATCCAGGGAATCATCTCTCATCTCGAGGCAATTTGGGGTACACGGAGCAGTCCTCGAGTTGCTCTGCTGAACTTGGTATTCCTCTAGACTTGGCCCGTTGTTCTCGGGGAAACTCTGGAGTTGCCTAAAGGGAGTCAAGCCTCAGGTCGTGCTTGATGGGAAACAGGTGATGGCTCTGGAGTCAATACAGGGGAAGCGGGCCTCATCTTGAGTTGATTTGGGGCCCATGGAGCTCCTTCGCGATGCTGGTGTGACCTCAGGGTCCCTCTCTACTTGTGACAGTGATTTTGCGGACTGTCTCGACATCCATCAAGCAAGTCGAGGCTCCTGACATGTTTCAGGGGGCTCAAGGAATTGCTCTGCATGCAGTGCAGGGGAATCGGGCCTCATCTCGCTTGGAGGGGGAAGTCTCATGGTTTTTCTCGAGTTGCGGTGGAGACCTGGGGTACATTCTCGACTTACGGCGGGGATGGCCCTTCAAACCTCGTGTTTGTTCAACGAAGTCAGGACTCCTGTCGAGTTACGAGGGACACCTCAGGAGTCTCTTCGAGGCTTGGCAGGGCAAAAGGGACGCTTCTCGAGGTGAATAGGAGACCCAGGGTCCCTTTCCAGTAGCCACAGGGATACTGGGAGAATTCCTGTCAATGTTCAAGAGGAGTCAGGCTCCGTCAAATTTTGAAGCAGTGAGCTCTGCGTGCCTCTCGAGGTGTCAGAGTTATGTGAGGCATTCCGTCGAAAGGAGTCGGGGACCTAGGGCTTTCTCTAGGGACTCCACAGGTGGTGCAGACATCCCTTCACCTTGTGAGATGAAAGACTAGACTGTATTCAAGCCACTGCTAGGAAACCCGGCCTCCTTTCGAGTCAGGGCTTCTCGGTGTATATGCCCATTGAGGCAGCAATCTCAGGGTCCCTCCCTCATACCTATTGCTGAGAGAAGCCTCCTCTTGAGGGGCTTGTGGAAAGTTGGCCTACGTCTTGAGTCTAAGCCAGGGAATCAGCTCTCATCTCGAGGCAATTTGGGGTACACGGAGCAGCCCTCGAGTTGCTCTGCTGAACTTGGTACTCCTCTAGACTTGGCACGTTGTTCTCGTGGAACCTCTGGAGTTGCCTAAAGGAAGTCAAGCCTCAGGTCGTGATTTGATGGGGAACGGGGGATGGCTCTGGAGTCAATTCAGGGGAAGCGGGCCTCATCTCGAATTAATTTGGGGCCCATGGAGCTCCTTCGCGATGCTGGTGTGACCTCAGGTTCCCTCTCTACCTGTGACAGTGTTTTTACGGACTGTCTCGACATCCATCTAGCAAGTCGAGGCTCCTGACATGTGTCAGAAGGCTCACGGAATTGCTCTGCATGCAGTGCAGGGGAATCGGGCCTCATCTCGCTTGGTGGGGGAAGTCTCATGTTTTTTCTCGAGTTGCGGTGGGGACCTGGGGTACATTCTCGAGTTACGGCGGGAATGGCCCTTCAACCCTCATGTTTGTTCAACGAAGTCAGGACTCCTGTCAAGTTACGAGGGACACCTCAGGAGTCTCTTCGAGGCTTGGCAGGGCAAAAGGGACGCTTCTCGAGGTGAGTCTGGAGACCCAGGTTCCCTTTCCAGTAGCCACAGGGATACTGGGATTCCTGTCAATGTTCAAGAGGAGTCAGGCTCCGTCAAATTTTGAAGCAGTGAGCTCTGCGTGCCTCTGGAGGTGTCAGAGGCATGTGAGGCATTCCGTCGAAAGGATTCGGGGACCTAGCTTTCTCCAGGGACTCCACAGTTGGTGCAGACATCCCTTCACCTTGTGAGATGAAAGACTAGACTGTATTCAAGCCACTGCAAGGAAACCCAGCCTCCTTTCGAGTCAGGGCTTCTCGGTGTATATGCCCATTGAGGCAGCAATCTCAGGGTCCCTCCCTCATACCTATTGCTGAGAGACGCCTCCTCTTGAGGGGCTTGTGGAAAGTTGGCCTACGTCTTGAGTCTAAGCCAGGGAATCAGCTCTCATCTCGAGGCAATTTGGGGTACACGGAGCAGTCCTCGAGTTGCTCTGCTGAACTTGGTATTCCTCTAGACTTGGCCCGTTGTTCTCGGGGAACTTCTGGAGTTGCCTAAAGGGAGTCAAGCCTCAGGTCGTGTTTGATGGGGAACGGGGGTCATGGCTCTGGAGTCAATGCAGGGGAAGCGGGCCTCATCTCGAGTTGATTTGGGGCCCATGGAGCTCCTTCGCGATGCTGGTGTGACCTCAGGGTCCCTCTCTACTTGTGACAGTGTTTTTGCGGACTGTCTCGACATCCATCAAGCAAGTCGAGGCTCCAGACCTGTTTCAGGGGGCTCACGGAATTGCTCTGCATGCAGTGCAGGGGAATCGGGCCTCATCTCGCTTTGAGGGGGAAGTCTCATGGTTTTTCTCGAGTTGCGGCAGGGACCTGGGTTATATTCTCGAGTTACGGCGGGGATGGCCCTTCAACACTCGTGTTTGTTCAGCGACGTCAGGACTCCTGTCGAGTTACGAGGGACACCTCAGGAATCTCTTCGAGGCTTGGCAGGGCAAAAGGGACGCTTCTCGAGGTGAGTCTGGAGACCCAGGGTCCCTTTCCAGTAAACACAGGGATACTGGGATTCCTGTCAATGTTCAGGAGGAGTCAGGCTCCGTCACAATTTTGAAGCAGTGAGCTCTGCGTGCAGAGGCATGTCAGAGGCATGTGAGGCATTCCGTCGAAAGGAGTCGGGGACCTAGGGCTTTCTCTAGGGACTCCACAGGTGGTGCAGACATCCCTTCACCATGTGAGATGAAAGACTAGACTGTATTCAAGCCACTGCAAGGAAACCCGGCCTCCTTTCGAGTCAGGGCTTCTCGGTGTATATGCCCATTGAGGCAGCAATCTCAGGGTCCCTACCTCATACCTATTGCTGAGAGAAGCCTCCTCTTGAGGAGCTTGTGGAAAGTTGGCCTACATCTTGAGTCTAAGCCAGGGAATCAGCTCTCATCTCGAGGCAATTTGGGGTACATGGAGCAGTCCTCGAGTTGCTCTGCTGAACTTGGTACTCATCTAGGCTTGGCCCGTTGTTCTCGGGGAACCTCTGGAGTTGCCTAAAGGGAGTCAAGCCTCAGGTCGTGTTTGATGGGGAACGGGGGATGGCTCTGGAGTCAATGGCAGGGGAAGCGGGCCTCATCTCGAGTTGATTTGGGGCCCATGGAGCTCCTTCGCGATGCTGGTGTGACCTCAGGGTCCCTCTCTACTTGTGACAGAGTTTTTGCGGACTGTCTCGACATCCATCAAGCAAGTCGAGGCTCCTGACTTGTTTCAGGGGGCTCACGGAATTGCTCTGCATGCAGTGCAGGGGAATCGGGCCTCATCTCGCTTGGAGGGGGAAGTCTCATGGTTTTTCTCGAGTTGCGGCGGGGACCTGGGGTACATTCTCGACTTACGGCGGGGATGGCCCTTCAACCCTCGTGTTTGCTCAACGAAGTCAGGACACCTGTCGAGTTACGAGGGACACCTCAGGAGTCTCTTCGAGGCTTGGCAGGGCAAAAGGGACGCTTCTCGAGGTGAGTCGGGAGACCCAGGCTCCCTTTCCAGTAGCCACAGGCATACTGGGATTTGTGTCAATGTTCAAGAGGAGTCAGGCTCCGTCAAATTTTGAAGCAGTGAGCTCTGCGTGCCTCTCGAGGTGTCAGAGGCATGTGATGCATTCCGTCGAAAGGAGTCGGGGACCTAGGGCTTTCTCTAGGGACTCCACAGGTGGTGCAGACATACCTTCACCTTGTGAGATGAAAGACTAGACTGTATTCAAGCCACTGCAAGGAAAGCCGGCCTCCTTTCGAGTCAGGGCTTCTCGGTGTATATGCCCATTGAGGCAGCAATCTCAGGGTCCCTCCCTTCATACCTATTGCTGAGAGAAGCCTCCACTTGAGGGGCTTGTGGAATGTTGGCCTACGTCTTGAGTCTAAGCCAGGGAATCAGCTCTCATCTCGAGGCAATTTGGGGTACACGGAGCATTCCTCGAGTTGCTCTGCTGAACTTGGTATTCCTCTAGACTTGGCCCTTTGTTCTCGGGGAACCTCTGGAGTTGCCTAAAGGGAGTCAAGCCTCAGGTCGTGTTTGATGGGGAACGGGGGATGGCTCTGGAGTCAATGCATTGGAAGCGGGCCTCATCTCGAGTTGATTTGGGGCCCATGGAGCTCCTTCGCGATGCTGGTGTGACCTCAGGGTCCCTCTCTACTTGTGACAGTGTTTTTGCGGACTGTCTCGACATCCATCAAGCAAGTCGAGGCTCCTGACATGTTTCAGGGGGCTCACGGAATTGCTCTGCATGCAGTGCAGGGGAATCGGGCCTCATCTCGCTTGGAGGGGGAAGTCTCATGGTTTTTCTCGAGTTGCGGCGGGGACCTGGGGTACATTCTCGACTTACGGCTGGGATGGCTCTTCAAACCTCGTGTTTGTTCAACGAAGTCAGGACTCCTGTCGAGTTACGAGGGACACCTCAGGAGTCTCTTCGAGGCTTGGCAGGGCAAAAGGGACGCTTCTCGAGGTGAGTCGGGAGACCCAGCGTCCCTTTCCAGGAGCCACAGGGATACTGGGATTCCTGTCAATGTTCAAGAGGAGTCAGGCTCCATCAAATTTTGAAGCAGTGAGCTCTGCGTGCCTCTCGAGGTGTCAGAGGCATGTGAGGCATTCCGTCGAAAGGATTCGGGGACCTAGGGCTTTCTCTAGGGACTCCACAGGTGGTGCAGACATCCCTTCCCCTTGTGAGATGAAAGATGAGCCTGTATTCAAGCCACTGCAAGGAAAACCGACCTCCTTTCGAGTCAGGGCTTCTCGTTATATATGCCAATTGAGGCAGCAAACTCAGGGCCCCCCTCATACCTACTGCTAAGAGAAGCCTCCTCTTGAGGGCTTGTGGAAACTTGGCCTACGTCTTGAGTCTAAGCCAGGGAATCAGCTCTCATCTCGAGGCAATTTGGGGTACACGGAGCAGTCCTCGAGTTGCTCTGCTGAACTTGGTACTCCTCTAGACTTGGCCCGTTGTTCTCGGGGAACCTCAGGAGTTGCCTAAAGGGAGTCAAGCCTCAGGTCGTGTTTGATGGGGAACGGGGGATGGCTCCGGAGTCAATGCAGGGGAAGCGGGCCTCATCTCGAGTTGATTTAGGGGCCCATGGAGCTCCTTCGCGATGCTGGTGTGACCTCAGGGTCCCTCTCTACTTGTGACAGTGTTTTTGCGGACTGTCTCGACATCCATCAAGCAAGTCGAGGCTCCTGACATGTGTCTGGGGGCTCACGGAATTGCTCTGCATGCATTGCAGGGGAATCGGGCCTCATCTCGCTTTGAGGGTGAAGTCTCATGGTTTTTCTCGAGTTGCGGCGGGGACCTGGGGTACATTCTCGAGTTACGGCGGGGATGGCCCTTCAAACCTCGTGTTTGTTCAACGAAGTCAGGACACCTGTCGAGTTACGAGGGACACCTCAGGAGTCTCTTCGAGGCTTGGCAGGGCAAAAGGGACGCTTCTCGAGGTGAGTCGGGAGACCCAGCGTCCCTTTCCAGTAGCCACAGGGATACTGGGATTCCTGTCAATGTTCAAGAGGAGTCAGGCTCCGTCAAATTTTGAAGCAGTGAGCTCTACGTGCCTCTCGAGGTGTCAGAGGCATGTGAGGCATTCCGTCGAAAGGAGTCGGGGACCTAGGGCTTTCTCTAGGGACTCCACAGGTGGTGCAGACATCCCTTCAACCTTGTGAGATGAAAGACTAGACTGTATTCAAGCCACTGCAAGGAAACCCGGCCTCCTTTCGAGTCAGGGCTTCTCGGTGTATATGCCCATTGAGGCAGCAATCTCAGGGTCCCTCTCTCATACCTATTGCTGAGAGAAGCCTCCTCTTGAGGGGCTTGTGGAAAGTTGGCCTACGTCTTGAGTCTAAGCCAGGGAATCAGCTCTCATCTCGAGGCAATTTGGGGTACACGGAGCAGTCCTCGAGTTGCTCTGCTGAACTACACGGAGCCTCCTCGAGTTGCTCTGCTGAACTTGGTACTCCTCTAGACTTGGCCCGTTGTTCTCGGGGAACCTCTGGAGTTGCCTAAAGGGAGTCAAGCCTCAGGTCGTGTTTGATGGGGAACGGGGGATGGCTCTGGAGTCAATGCAGGGGAAGCGGGCCTCATCTCGAGTTGATTTGGGGCCCATGGAGCTCCATTCGCGATGCTGGTGTGACCTCAGGTTCCCTCTCTACTTGTGACAGTGTTTTTGCGGACTGTCTCGAGATCCATCAAGCAAGTCGAGGCTCCTTACATGTTTCAGGGGGCTCACGGAATTGCTCTGCATGCAGTGCAGGGGAATCGGGCCTCATCTCGCTTGGAGGGGGAAGTCTCATGGTTTTTCTCGAGTTGCGGCGGGGGGATCGGGGGTCATCTCGCTTGGAGGGGGAAGTCTCATGGTTTTTCTCGAGTTGCGGCGGGGACCTGGGGTACTCGACTTACGGCGGGGGGGCCCTTCAACCCTCGTGTTTGTTCAACGAAGTCAGGACTCCTGTCGAGTTACGAGGGACACCTCAGGAGTCTCTTCGAGGCTTGGCAGGGCAAAAGGGACGCTTCTCGAGGTGAGTCGGGAGACCCAGGGTCCCTTTCCAGTAGCCACAGGGATACTGGGATTCCTGTCAATGTTCAAGAGGAGTCAGGCTCCGTCAAATTTTGAAGCAGTGAGCTCTGCTTGCCTCTCGAGGTGTCAGAGGCATGTGAGGCATTTCCGTCGAAACGGAGTCGGGGACCTAGGGCTTTCTCTAGGGACTCCACAGGTGGTGCAGACATCCCTTCACCTTGTGAGATGAAAGACTAGACTGTATTCAAGCCACTGCAAGGAAACCCGGCCTCCTTTCGAGTCAGGGCTTCTCGGTGTATATGCCCATTGAGGCAGCAATCTCAGGGTCCCTCCCTCATACCTATTGCTGAGAGAAGCCTCCTCTATCTCATTGGGTCCCTCTCCCTCCCTCCTGTGCTGAGAGTTGGCCTCTTGAGGGGCTTGTGGAAAGTTGGCCTACGTCTTGAATCTAGCCAGGGAATCTCTCTCTCGAGGCAATTTGGGGTACACGGAGCAGTCCTCGAGTTGCTCTGCTGAACTTGGTACTCCTCTAGACTTGGCCCGTTGTTCTCGGGGAACCTCTGGAGTTGCCTAAAGGGAGTCAAGCCTCAGGTCGTGTTTGATGGGGAACGGGGGATGGCTCTGGAGTCAATGCAGGGGAAGCGGGCCTCATCTCGAGTTGATTTGGGGCCCATGGAGCTCCTTCGCGATGCTGCTGTGACCTCAGGGTCCCTCTCTACTTGTGACAGTGTTTTTGCGGACTGTCTCGACATCCATCAAGCAAGTCGAGGCTCCTGACATGTGTCAGGGGGCTCACGAATTGCTCTGCATGCAGTGCAGGGGAATCGGGCCTCATCTCGCTTGGAGGGTGAAGTCTCATGGTTTTTCTCGAGTTGCGGCGGGGACCTGGGGTACATTCTCGAGTTACGGCGGGGATGGCCCTTCAAACCTCGTGTTTGTTCAGCGAAGTCAGGACTCTTGTCGAGTTACGAGGGACACCTCAGGAATCTTCGAGGCTTGGCAGGGCAAAAGGGACGTTTCTCGAGGTGAGGCGGGAGACCCAGGTCCCTTTCCAGTAGCCACAGGGATACTGGGATTCCTGTCAATGTTCAAGAGGAGTCAGGCTCCTTCAAATTTTGAAGCAGTGAGCTCTGCGTGCCTCTCGGGGTGTCAGAGGCATGTGAGGCATTCCGTCGAAAGGAGTCGGGGACCTAGGTCCTTTCTCTAGGGACTCCACAGGTGGTGCAGACATCCCTTCACCTTGTGAGATGAAAGACTAGACTGTATTCAAGCCACTGCAAGGGGACTCCACAGGCCTCCAGACCCTTCACCCTCAGATGAAAGACTTCTCGTATTCAAGCCACTGCAAGGAAACCCGGCCTCCTTTCGAGTCAGGGCTTCTCGGTGTATATGCCCATTGAGGCAGCAATCTCAGGGTCCCCTCCCTCATACCTATTGCTGAGAGAAGCCTCCTCTTGAGGGGCTTGTGGAAAGTTGGCCTACGTCTTGAGTCTAAGCCAGGGAATCAGCTCTCATCTCGAGGCAATTTGGGGTACACGGAGCAGTCCTCGAGTTGCTCTGCTAAACTTGGTACTCCTCTAGACTTGGCCCGTTGTTCTCGGGGAACCTCTGGAGTTGCCTAAAGGGAGTCAAGCCTCAGGTCGTGTTTGATGGGGAACGGGGGATGGCTCTGGAATCAATGCAGGGGAAGCGGGCCTCATCTCGAGTGGATTTGGGGCCCATGGAGCTCCTTCGCGATGCTGGTGTGACCTCAGGTTCCCTCTCTACGTTGTGACAGTGTTCTTGCGGACTGTCTCGAGATCCATCAAGCAAGTCGAGGCTCCTTACATGTTTCAGGGGGCTCACGGAATTGCTCTGCATGCAGTGCAGGGGAATCGGGCCTCATCTCGCTTGGAGGGGGAAATCTCATGGTTTTTCTCGAGTTGCGGCGGGGACCTGGGGTACATTCTCGACTTACGGCGGGGATGGCCCTTCAACCCTCGTGTTTGTTCAACGAAGTCAGGACTCCTGTCGAGTTACGAGGGACACCTCAGGAGTCTCTTCGAGGCTTGACAGGGCAAATGGGACGCTTCTCGAGGTGAGTCGGGAGACCCAGGGTCCCTTTCCAGTAGCCACAGGGATACTGGGATTCCTGTTAATGTTCAAGAGGAGTCAGGCTCCGTCAAATTTTGAAGCAGTGAGCTCTGCGTGCCTCTCTAGGTGTCAGAGGCATGTGAGGCATTCCGTCGAAAAGAGTCGGGGACCTAGGGCTTTCTCTAGGGACTCCACAGGTGGTGCAGACATTCCTTCACCTTGTGAGATTAAAGACTACACTGTACTCAAGCCACTGCAAGGAAACCCGGCCTTCTTTCGAGTCAGGGCTTCTCGGTGTATATGCCCATTGAGGCAGCAATCTCAGGGTCCCCCTCTCATACCTATTGCTGAGAGAAGCCTCCTCTTGAGGGGCTTGTGGAAAGTTGGCCTACGTCTTGAGTCTAAGCCAGGGAATCAGCTCTCATCTCGAGGCAATTTGGGGTACAATTTGGGGTACACGGAGCTCGAGTTCTCTGCTCTGCTGAACTTGGTACTCTTGGCCTTGGCCCGTTGTTCTCGGGAACCTCTGGAGTTGCCTAAAGGGAGTCAAGCCTCAGGTCGTGTTTGATGGGGAACGGGGGATGGCTCTGGAGTCAATGCAGGGGAAGCGGGCCTCATCTCGAGTTGATTTGGGGCCCATGGAGCTCCTTCGCGATGCTGCTGTGACCTCAGTGTCCCTCTCTACTTGTGACAGTGTTTTTGCGGACTGTCTCGACATCCATCAAGCAAGTCGAGGCTCCTGACATGTTTCAAGGGGATCACGAAATTCCTCTGAAAGCAGTGCAGGGGAATCGGGCCTCATCTCGCTCGGAGGGGGAAATCTCATGGTTTTTCACGAGTTGTGGCGCGGACCTGGGGTATATTCTCGAGTTACGGTTGGGATGGCCCTTCAAACCTCGTGTTTGTTCAACGAAGTCAGGACACCTGTCGAGTTACGAGGGACACCTCAGGAGACTCTTCGAGGCTTGGCAGGGCAAAAGGGACGTTTCTCGAGGTGAGGCGGGAGACCCAGCGTCCCTTTCCAGGAGCCACAGGGATACTGGGATTCCTGTCAATATTCAAGAGGAGTCAGGCTCCGTCAAATTTTGAAGCAGTGAGCTCTGCGTGCCTCTCGGGGTGTCAGAGGCATGTGAGGCATTCCGTCGAAAGGATTCGGGGACATAGGTCTTTCTCTAGGGACTCCACAGGTGGTGCAGACATCCCTTCACCTTGTGAGATGAAAGACTAGACTGTATTCAAGCCACTGCAAGGAAACCCGGCCTCCTTTCGAGTCAGGGCTTCTCGGTGTATATGCCCATTGAGGCAGCAATCTCAGGGTCCCTCCCTCATACCTATTGCTGAGAGAAGCCTCCTCTTGAGGGGCTTGTGGAAAGGTGGCCTACGTCTTGAGTCTAAGCCAGGGAATCAGCTCTCATCTCGAGGCAATTTGGGGTACACGGAGCAGTCCTCGAGTTTCTCTGCTAAACTTGGTACTCCTCTAGACTTGGCCCGTTGTTCTCGGGGAACCTCTGGAGTTGCCTAAAGGGAGTCAAGCCTCAGGTCGTGTTTGATGGGGAACGGGGGATGGCTCTGGAATCAATGCAGGGGAAGCGGGGCTCATCTCGAGTGGATTTGGGGCCATGGAACTCCTTCGTGATGCTGTGTGACCTCAGGTTCCCTCTCTACTTGTGACAGTGTTCTTGCGGACTGTCTCGAGATCCATCAAGCAAGTCGAGGCTCCTTACAAGTTTCATGGGGGCTCACGGAATTGCTCTGCATGCAGTGCAGGGGAATCGGGCCTCATCTCGCTTGGAGGGGGAAGTCTCATGGTTTTTCTCGAGTTGCGGCGGGGACCTGGGGTACATTCTCGACTTTCGGCGGGGATGGCCCTTCAACCCTCGTGTTTGTTCAACGAAGTCAGGGCTC
Source organism: Odocoileus virginianus (assembly GCF_023699985.2). Taxonomy (NCBI): domain Eukaryota; kingdom Metazoa; phylum Chordata; class Mammalia; order Artiodactyla; family Cervidae; genus Odocoileus; species Odocoileus virginianus. The sequence goes on along the minus strand of NW_027224413.1, from coordinate 35,103 downwards.
CTGTCGAGTTACGAGGGACACCTCAGGAGTCTCTTCGAGGCTTGACAGGGCAAATGGGACGCTTCTCGAGGTGAGTCGTGAGACCCAGGGTCCCTTTCCAGTAGCCACAGGGATACTGGGATTCCTGTCAATGTTCAAGAGGAGTCAGGCTCCGTCAAATTTTGAAGCAGTGAGCTCTGCGTGCCTCTCGAGGTGGCAGAGGCATGTGAGGCATTCCGTCTGAAAGGAGTCAGGGACCTAGGCCTTTCTCTAGGGACTCTACAGGGGATTCAGATATCCTTCACTTTGTGAGATGAAAGACTAGCTTGTATTCAAGCCACTGCAAGGAAACCCGGCCTTCTTTCGAGTCAGGGCTTCTCGGTGTATATGCCCATTGAGGCAGCAATCTCAGGGTCCCTCCCTCATAACTATTGCTGAGAGAAGACTCCTCTTGAGGGGCTTGTGGAAAGTTGGCCTACGTCTTGAGTCTTGGCCTACGTCTTGAGTCTAAGCCAGGGAATCAGCTCTCATCTCGAGGCAATTTGGGGTACACGGAGCAGTCCTCGAGTTGCTCTGCTGAACTTGGTACTCCTCTAGACTTGGCCCGTTGTTCTCGGGGAACCTCTGGAGTTGCCTAAAGGGAGTCAAGCCTCAGGTCGTGTTTGATGGGGAACGGGGGATGGCTCTGGAGTCAATGCAGGGGAAGCGGGCCTCATCTCGAGTTGATTTGGGGCCCATGGAGCTCCTTCGTGATGCTGGTGTGACCTCAGTGTCCCTCTCTACTTGTGACAGTGTTTTTGCGGACTGTCTCGACATCCATCAAGCAAGTCGAGGCTCCTGACATGTGTCAGGGGGCTCACGAATTGCTCTGCATGCAGTGCAGGGGAATCGGGCCTCATCTGGCTTGGAGGGGGAAGTCTCATGGTTTTTCTCGAGTTGCGGCGGGGACCTGGGCTACATTCTCGACTTACGGCGGGGATGGCCCTTCAACCCTCGTGTTTGTTCAACGAAGTCAGGACTCCTGTCGAGTTACGAGGGACACCTCAGGAGTCTCTTCGAGGCTTGACAGGGCAAAAGGGACGCTTCTCGAGGTGAGTCGGGAGACCCAGGGTCCCTTTCCAGTAGCCACAGGGATACTGGTATTCCTGTCAATATTCAAGAGGAGTCAGGCTCCGTCAAATTTTGAAGCAGTGAGCTCTGTGTGCCTCTCGAGGTGTCAGAGGCATGTGAGGCATTCCGTCGAAAGGAATCGGGGATCTAGGTCTTTCTCTAGGGACTCCACAGGTGGTGCAGACATCCCTTCACCTTGTGAGATGAAAGACAAGACTGTATTCAAGCCACTGCAATTAAACCCGGCCTCCTTTCGAGTCAGGGCTTCTCGGTGTATATGCCCATTGAGGCAGCAATCTCAGGGTCCCTCCCTCATACCTAATGCTGAGAGAAGCCTCCTCTTGAGGGGCTTGTGGAAAGTTGGCCTACGTCTTGAGTCTAAGCCAGGGAATCAGCTCTCGTCTCGAGGCAATTTGGGGTACACGGAGCAGTCCTCGAGTTGCTCTGCTGAACTTGGTACTCCTCTAGACTTGGCCCGTTGTTCTCCGGGAACCTCTGGAGTTGCCTAAAGGGAGTCAAGCCTCAGGTCGTGTTTGATGCGGAACGGGGGATGGCTCTGGAGTCAATGCAGGGGAAGCGGGCCTCATCTCGAGTTGATTTGGGGCCCATGGAGCTCCTTCGCAATGCTGGTGTGACCTCAGGGTCCCTCTCTACTTGTGACAGTGTTTTTGCCGACTGTCTCGATATCCATCAAGCAAGTCGAGGCTCCTGACATGTGTCAGGGGGCTCACGAATTTGCTCTGCATGCAGTGCAGGGGAATCGGGCCTCATCTCGCTTGGAGGGTGAAGTCTCATGGTTTTTCACGAGTTGCGGCGGGGACCTGGGGTATATTCTCGACTTACGGCGGGATGGCCCTTCAAACCTCGTGTTTGTTCAACGAAGTCAGGACACCTGTCGAGTTACGAGGGACACCTCAGGAGCCTCTTCGAGGCTTTTCAGGGCAAAAGGGACGTTTCTCGAGGTGAGTCGGGAGACCCAGCGTCCCTTTCCAGGAGCCACAGGGATACTGGGATTCCTGTCAATGTTCAAGAGGAGTCAGGCTCCTTCAAATTTTGAAGCAGTGAGCTCTGCGTGCCTCTCGGGGTGTCAGAGGCATGTGAGGCATTCCGTCGAAAGGAGTCGGGGACCTAGGTCTTTCTCTAGGGACTCCACAGGTGGTGCAGACATCCCTTCACCTTGTGAGATGAAAGACTAGACTGTATTCAAGCCACTGCAAGGAAACCCCTCGGCCTCCTTTCGAGTCAGGGCTTCTCGGTGTATATGCCCATTGAGGCAGCAATCTCAGGGTCCCTCCCTCATACCTATTGCTGAGAGAAGCCTCCTCTTGAGGGGCTTGTGGAAAGTTGGCCTACGTCTTGAGTCTAAGCCAGGGAATCAGCTCTCATCTCGAGGCAATTTGGGGTACACGGAGCAGTCCTCGAGTTGCTCTGCTAAACTTGGTACTCCTCTAGACTTGGCCCGTTGTTCTCGGGGAACCTCTGGAGTTGCCTAAAGGGAGTCAAGCCTCAGGTCGTGTTTGATGGGGAACGGGGGATGGCTCTGGAATCAATGCAGGGGAAGCGGGCCTCATCTCGAGTGGATTTGGGGCCCATGGAGCTCCTTCGCGATGCTGGTGTGACCTCAGGTTCCCTCTCTACTTGTGACAGTGTTCTTGCGGACTGTCTCGAGATCCATCAAGCAAGTCGAGGCTCCTGACATGTTTCATGGGGATCACGGAACTGCTCTGCATGCAGTGCAGGGGAATCGGGCCTCATCTCGCTTGGAGGGGGAAGTCTCATGGTTTTTCTCGAGTTGCGGCGGGGACCTGGGGTACATTCTCGACTTACGGCCTGGATGGCCCTTCAACCCTCGTGTTTGTTTAACGAAGTCAGTGCTCCTGTCGAGTTACGAGGGACACTTCAGGAGTCTCTTCGAGGCTTGACAGGGCAAATGGGACGCTTCTCAAGGTGAGGCGGGAGACCCAGGGTCCCTTTCCAGGAGCCACAGGGATATTGGGATTCCTGTCAATATTCAAGAGGAGTCAGGCATCGTCAAATTTTGAAGCAGTGAACTCTGCGTGCCTCTCGAGGTGGCAGAGGCATGTGAGGCATCCTGTCAAAAGGAGTCGGGGATCTAGGTCTTTCTCTAGGGACTCCACAGGTGGTGCAGACATCCCTTCACCTTGTGAGATGAAAGACAAGACTGTATTCAAGCCACTGCAAGGAAACCCGGCCTTCTTTCGAGTCAGGGCTTCTCGGTGTATATGCCCATTGAGGCAGCAATCTCAGGGTCCCTCCCTCATACCTATTGCTGAGAGAAGCCTCCTCTTGAGGGGCTTGTGGAAAGGTGGCCTACGTCTTGAGTCTAAGCCAGGGAATCAGCTCTCATCTCGAGGCAATTTGGGGTACACGGAGCAGTCCTCGAGTTGCTCTGCTGAACTTGGTACTCCTCTAGACTTGGCCCGTTGTTCTCGGGAAACGTCTGGAGTTGCCTAAAGGGAGTCAAGCCTCAGGTCGTGTTTGATGGGGAACGGGGGATGGCTCTGGAGTCAATGCAGGGGAAGCGGGCCTCATCTCGAGTTGATTTGGGGCCCATGGAGCTCCTTCGCAATGCTGCTGTGACCTCAGGGTCCCTCTCTACTTGTGACAGTGTTTTTGCGGACTGTCTCGACATCCATCAAGCAAGTCGAGGCTCCTGACATGTTTCAGGGGGCTCACGGAATTGCTCTGCATGCAGTGCAGGGGAATCGGGCCTCATCTCGCTTGGAGGGGGAAGTCTCATGGTTTTTCTCGAGTTGCGGCCTCATCTCGCTTGGAGGGGGAAGGCGGGGATGGCCCTTCAACCCTCGTGTTTGTTCGGGAAGTCAGGACTCCTGTCGAGTTACCTTCAACCCTCGTGTTTGTTCAACGAAGTCAGGACTCCTTCAACTTCAAAAGGGACGCTTCTCGAGGTGAGTCGCTTCTCGAGACCGGGAGACCCAGGGTCCCTTTCCAGCCACAGGGATACTGGGATTCCTGTCAATGTTCAAGAGGAGTCAGGCTCCGTCAAATTTTGAAGCAGTGAGCTCTGCGTGCCTCTCGGGGTGTCAGAGGCATGTGAGGCATTCCGTCGAAAGGAGTCGGGGACCTAGGTCTTTCTCTAGGGACTCCACAGGTGGTGCAGACATCCCTTCACCTTGTGAGATGAAAGACTAGACTGTATTCAAGCCACTGCAAGGAAACCCGGCCTCCTTTCGAGTCAGGGCTTCTCGGTGTATATGTCCCATTGAGGCAGCAATCTCAGGGTCCCTCCCTCATACCTATTGCTGAGAGAAGCCTCCTCTTGAGGGGCTTGTGGAAAGTTGGCCTACGTCTTGAGTCTAAGCCAGGGAGCTCTCAGCTCTCATCTCGCAATTTGGGGTACACGGAGCAGTCCTCGAGTTGCTCTGCTGAACTTGGTACTCCTCTAGACTTGGCCCGTTGTTCTCGGGGAACCTCTGGAGTTGCCTAAAGGGAGTCAAGCCTCAGGTCGTGTTTGATGGGGAACGGGGGATGGCTCTGGAGTCAATGCAGGGGAAGCGGGCCTCATCTCGAGTTGATTTGGGGCCCATGGAGCACCTTCGCGATGCTGGTGTGACCTCAGGTTCCCTCTCTACTTGTGACAGTGTTTTTGCGGACTGTCTCGACATCCATCAAGCAAGTCGAGGCTCCTGACATGTGTCAGGGGGCTCACGGAATTGCTCTGCATGCAGTGCAGGGGAATCGGGCCTCATCTCGCTTGGGTAGGGGGAAGTCTCATGGTTTTTCTCGAGTTGCGGCGGGGACCTGGGGTACATTCTCGACTTACGGCGGGGATGGCCCTTCAACCCTCGTGTTTGTTCAACGAAGTCAGAACTCCTGTCGAGTTACGAGGGACACCTCAGGAGTCTCTTCGAGGCTTGGCAGGGCAAAAGGGACGCTTCTCGAGGTGAGGCGGGAGACCCAGGGTCCCTTTCCAGTAGCCACAGGGATATTGGGATTCCTGTTAATGTTCAAGAGGAGTCAGGCATCCGTCAAATTTTGAAGCAGTGAACTCTGCGTGCCGCTCGAGGTGTCAAAAGCATGCGAGGCATTCCGTTGAAAGGAGTCGGGGACCTAGGGCTTTCTCTAGGGACTCCACAGGTGGTGCAGACATCCCTTCACCTTGTGAGATTAAAGACTACACTGTATTCAAGCCACTGCAAGGAAACCCGGCCTTCTTTCGAGTCAGGGCTTCTCGGTGTATATGCCCATTGAGGCAGCAATCTCAGGGGTCCCTCTCATACCTATTGCTGAGAGAAGCCTCCTCTTGAGGGGCTTGTGGAAAGTTGGCCTACGTCTTGAGTCTAAGCCAGGGAATCAGCTCTCATCTCGAGGCAATTTGGGGTACACGGAGCAGTCCTCGAGTTGCTCTGCTGAACTTGGTACTCCTCTAGACTTGGCCCGTTGTTCTCTAAGCCTTGGAACTCTCTCCTCTTGCCTGGGGAGTTGTTCTCGGGGAACCTCTGGAGTTGCCTAAAGGGAGTCAAGGAGGTCGTGTTTGATGGGGAACGGGGGATGGCTCTGGAGTCAATGCAGGGGAAGCGGGCCTCATCTCGAGTTGATTTGGGCCCATGGAGCTCCTTCGCGATGCTGGTGTGACCTCAGGGTCCCTCTCTACTGTGACAGTGTTTTTGCGGACTGTCTCGACATCCATCAAGCAAGTCGAGGCTCCTGACATGTGTCAGGGGGCTCACGGAATTGCTCTGCATGCAGTGCAGGGGAATCGGGCCTCATCTCGCTTGGAGGGGGAAGTCTCATGGTTTTTCTCGAGTTGCGGCGGGGACCTGGGCTACATTCTCGACTTACGGCGGGGATGGCCCTTCAACCCTCGTGTTTGTTCAACGAAGTCAGGACTCCTGTCGAGTTACGAGGGACACCTCAGGAGTCTCTTCGAGGCTTGGCAGGGCAAAAGGGACGCTTCTCGAGGTGAGTCGGGAGACCTCCTCCCTTTCCAGTAGCCACAGGGATACTGGGATTCCTGTCAATGTTCAAGAGGAGTCAGGCTCCGTCAAATTTTGAAGCAGTGAGCTCTGCGTGCCTCTCGAGGTGTTTTGGCATGTGAGGCAGCTCCGTGCCTCTCGAGGTGTCAGAGGCATGTGAGGCATTCCGTCGAAAGGATTCGGGGACCTAGGGCTTTCTCTAGGGACTCCACAGGTGGTGCAGACATCCCTTCACCTTGTGAGATGAAAGACTAGACTGTATTCAAGCCACTGCAAGGAAACCCGGCCTCCTTTCGAGTCAGGGCTTCTCGGTGTATATGCCCATTGAGGCAGCAATCTCAGGGTCCCTCCCTCATAACCTATTGCTGAGAGAAGCCTCCTCTTGAGGGGCTTGTGGAAAGTTGGCCTACGTCTTGAGTCTAAGCCAGGGAATCTCATCTCTCGGCAATTTGGGGTACACGGAGCAGTCCTCGAGTTGCTCTGCTGAACTTGGTACTCCTCTAGACTTGGCCCGTTGTTCTCGGGGAACCTCTGGAGTTGCCTAAAGGGAGTCAAGCCTCAGGTCGTGTTTGATGGGGAACGGGGGATGGCTCTGGAGTCAATGCATGGGAAGCGGGCCTCATCTCGAGTTGATTTGGGGCCCATGGAGCTCCTTCGCGATGCTGGTGTGACCTCAGAGTCCCTCTCTACTTGTGACAGTGTTTTTGCGGACTGTCTCGACATCCATCAAGCAAGTCGAGGCTCCTGACATGTTTCAGGGGGCTCACGGAATTGCTCTGCATGCAGTGCAGGGGAATCGGGCCTCATCTCGCTTGGAGGGGGAAGTCTCATGGTTTTTCTCGAGTTGCGGCGGGGACCTGGGGTACATTCTCGACTTACGGCGGGGATGGTCCTTCAACCCTCGTGTTTGTTCAACGAAGTCAGGGGGTCCTGTCGAGTTACGAGGGACACCTCAGGAGTCTCTTCGAGGCTTGGCAGGGCAAAAGGGACGCTTCTCGAGGTGAGTCGGGAGACCCAGGGTCCCTTTCCAGTAGCCACAGGGAGACCTGGGATTCCTTTCAATACTGGGATTCCTGTCAGTTCAGAGTCCGGCTCCGTCAAATTTTGAAGCAGTGAGCTCTGCGTGCCTCTCGAGGTGTCAGAGGCATGTGAGGCATTCCGTCGAAAGGAGTCGGGGACCTAGGGCTTTCTCTAGGGACTCCACAGGTGGTGCAGACATCCCTTCACCTTGTGAGATGAAAGACTACACTGTACTCAAGCCACTGCAAGGAAACCCGGCCTCCTTTCGAGTCAGGGCTTCTCGGTGTATATGCCCATTGAGGCAGCAATCTCAGGGTCCCTCTCTCATACCTATTGCTGAGAGAAGCCCTCCTCTTGAGGGGCTTGTGGAAAGTTCCTCTTGAGGGGCTTGTGGAAAGTTGGCCTACGTCTTGAGTCAGCTCTCATCTCGAGGCAATTTGGGGCACACGGGGGTACACGGAGCAGTCCTCGAGTTGCTCTGCTGAACTTGGTACTCCTCTAGACTTGGCCCGTTGTTCTCGGGGAACCTCTGGAGTTGCCTAAAGGGAGTCAAGCCTCAGGTCGTGTTTGATGGGGAACGGGGGATGGCTCTGGAGTCAATGCATGGGAAGCGGGCCTCATCTCGAGTTGATTTGGGGCCCATGGAGCTCCTTCGCGATGCTGGTGTGACCTCAGGGTCCCTCTCTACTTGTGACAGTGTTTTTGCGGACTGTCTCGACATCCATCAAGCAAGTCGAGGCTCCTGACATGTGTCAGGGGGCTCACGGAATTGCTCTGCATGCAGTGCAGGTGAATCGGGCCTCATCTCGCTTGGAGGGGGAAGTCTCATGGTTTTTCTCGAGTTGCGGCGGGGACCTGGGGTACATTCTGCGACTTACGGCGGGGATGGCCCTTCAACCCTCGTGTTTGTTCAACGAAGTCAGGACTCCTGTCGAGTTACGTGGGACACCTCAGGAGTCTCTTCGAGGCTTGGCAGGAAAAGGGACGCTTCTCGAGGTGAGGCGGGAGACCCAGGGTCCCTTTCCAGTAGCCACAGGGATACTGGGATTCCTGTCAATATTCAAGAGGAGTCAGGCTCCGTCAAATTTTGAAGCAGTGAGCTCTGCGTGCCTCTCGAGGTGTCAGAGGCAAGTGAGGCATTCCGTCGAAAGGATTCGGGGACCTAGGGCTTTCTCTAGGGACTCCACAGGTGGTGCAGACATCCCTTCACCTTGAGAGATGAAAGACAAGACTGTATTCAAGCCACTGCAAGGAAACCCGGCCTCCTTTCGCGTCAGGGCTTCTCGGTGTATATGCCCATTGAGGCAGCAATCTCAGGGTCCCTCCCTCATACCTATTGCTGAGAGAAGCCTCCTCTTGAGGGGCTTGTTGGAAATTGGCCTACATCTTGAGTCTAAGCCAGGGAATCAGCTCTCATCTCGAGGCAATTTGGGGTACACGGAGCAGTCCTCGAGTTGCTCTGCTGAACTTGGTACTCCTCTAGACTTGGCCCGTTGTTCTCGGGGAACCTCTGGAGTTGCCTAAAGGGAGTCAAGCCTAAGGTCGTGTTTGATGGGGAATGGGGGATGGCTCTGGAGTCAATGCAGGGGAAGCGGGCCTCATCTCCAGTTGATTTGGTGCCCATGGAGCTCCTTCGCGATGCTGGTGTGACCTCAGGGTCCCTCTCTACTTGTGACAGTGTTTTTGCGCACTGTCTCGACATCCATCAAGCAAGTCGAGGCTCCTGACATGTGTCAGGGGGCTCACGGAATTGCTCTGCATGCAGTGCAGGGGAATCGGGCCTCATCTCGCTTGGAGGGGGAAGTCTCATGGTTTTTCTCGAGTTGCGGCGGGGACCTGGGGTACATTCTCGACTTACGGCGGGGATGGCAACCTTCAAACCTCGTGTTTGTTCAACGAAGTCAGGACTCCTGTCGAGTTACGAGGGACACCTCAGGAGTCTCTTCGAGGCTTGGCAGGGCAAAAGGGACGCTTCTCGAGGTGAGTCGGGAGACCCAGGGTCCATTTCCAGTAGCCACAGGGATACTGGGATTCCTGTCAATGTTCAAGAGGAGTCAGGCTCCGTCAAATTTTGAAGCAGTGAGCTCTGCGTGCCTCTCGAGGTGGCAGAGGCATGTGAGGCATCCTGTCGAAAGGAGTCGGGGACCTAGGGCTTTCTCTAGGGACTCCACAGGTGGTGCAGACATCCCTTCACCTTGTGAGACGAAAGACTAGACTGTATTCAAGCCACTGCAAGGAAACCCGGCCTCCTTTCGAGTCAGGGCTTCTCGGTGTATATGCCCATTGAGGCAGCAATCTCAGGGTCCCACCCTCATTCCCATTGCTGAGAGAAGCCTCCTCTTGAGGGGCTTGTGGAAAGTTGGCCTACATCTTGAGTCTAAGCCAGGGAATCAGCTCTCATCTCGAGGCAATTTGGGGTACACGGAGCAGTCCTCGAGTTGCTCTGCTGAACTTGGTACTCCTCTAGACTTGGCCCGTTGTTCTCGGGGAACCTCTGGAGTTGCCTAAAGGGAGTCAAGCCTCAGGTCGTGTTTGATGGGGAATGGGGGATGGCTCTGGAGTCAATGCAGGGGAAGCGGGCCTCATCTCCAGTTGATTTGGTGCCCATGGAGCTCCTTCGCGATGCTGGTGTGACCTCAGGGTCCCTCTCTACTTGTGACAGTGTTTTTGCGCACTGTCTCGACATCCATCAAGCAAGTCGAGGCTCCTGACATGTGTCAGGGGGCTCACGGAATTGCTCTGCATGCAGTGCAGGGGAATCGGGCCTCATCTCGCTTGGAGGGGGAAGTCTCATGGTTTTTCTGAAGTTGCGGCGGGGACCTGGGGTACATTCTCGACTTAGGGCGGGGATGGCCCTTCAACCCTCGTGTTTGGTTCAACGAAGTCAGGACTCCTGTCGAGTTACGAGGGACACCTCAGGAGTCTCTTCGAGGCTTGGCAGGGCAAAAGGGACGCTTCTCGAGGTGAGTCGGGAGACCCAGGGTCCCTTTCCAGTAGCCACAGGGATACTGGGATTCCTGTCAATGTTCTAGAGGAGTCAGGCTCCGTCAAATTTTGAAGCAGTGAGCTCTGCGTGCTTCTCGAGGTGTCAGAGGCATGTGAGGCATTCCGTCGAAAGGAGTCGGGGACCTAGGGCTTTCTCTAGGGACTCCACAGGTGGTGAAGACATCCCTTCACCTTGTGAGATGAAAGAGATGAAAGACTAGACTGTATTCAAGCCACTGCAAGGAAACCCGGCCTCCTTTCGAGTCAGGGCTTCTCGGTGTATATGCCCATTGAGGCAGCAATCTCAGGGTCCCTCCCTCATACCTATTGCTGAGAGAAGCCTCCTCTTGAGGGGCTTGTGGAAAGTTGGCCTACGTCTTGAGTCTAAGCCAGGGAATTTCAGCTCTCTCTCGAGCTCGAGGTTGCTTGGGGTACACGGAGCTCCCTCGAGTTGCTCTGCTGAACTTGGTACTCCTCTAGACTTGGCCCGTTGTTCTCGGGGAACCTCTGGAGTTGCCTAAAGGGAGTCAAGCCTCAGGTCGTGTTTGATGGGGAACGGGGGATGGCTCTGGAGTCAATGCAGGGGAAGCGGGCCTCATCTCGAGTTGATTTGGGGCCCATGGAGCTCCTTCGCAATGCTGCTGTGACCTCAGGGTCCCTCTCTACTTGTGACAGTGTTTTTGCGGACTGTCTCGACATCCATCAAGCAAGTCGAGGCTCCTGACATGTGTCAGGGGGCTCACGAAATTGCTCTGCATGCAGTGCAGGGGAATCGGGCCTCATCTCGCTTGGAGGGTGAAGTCTCATGGTTTTTCTCGAGTTGCGGCGGGGACCTGGGGTACATTTTCGACTTACGGCGGGGATGGCCCTTCAAACCTCGTGTTTGTTCAACGAAGTCAGGACACCTGTCGAGTTACGAGGGACACCTCAGGAGACTCTTCGAGGCTTGGCAGGGCAAAAGGGACGCTTCTCGAGGTGAGTCGGGAGACCCAGCGTCCCTTTCCAGTAGCCACAGGGATACTGGGATTCCTGTCAATGTTCAAGAGGAGTCAGGCTCCTTCAAATTTTGAAGCAGTCAGCTCTGCGTGCCTCTCGGGGTGTCAGAGGCATGTGAGGCATTCCGTCGAAAGGAGTCGGGGACCTAGGTCTTTCTCTAGGGACTCCACAGGTGGTGCAGACATCCCTTCACCTTGTGAGATGCAGACATCCCTGTACCTTGTGAGATGAAAGACTAGACTGTATTCAAGCCACTGCAAGGCCCCGGCCTCCTTTCGAGTCAGGGCTTCTCGGTGTATATGCCCATTGAGGCAGCAATCTCAGGGTCCCTCCCTCATACCTATTGCTGAGAGAAGCCTCCTCTTGAGGGGCTTGTGGAAAGTTGGCCTACGTCTTGAGTCTAAGCCAGGGAATCAGCTCTCATCTCGAGGCCAATTTGGGGTACACGGAGCAGTCCTCGAGTTGCTCTGCTGAACTTGGTACTCCTCTAGACTTGGCCCGTTGATCTCGGGGAACCTCTGGAGTTGCCTAAAGGGAGTCAAGCCTCAGGTCGTGTTTGATGGGGAACGGGGGATGGCTCTGGAGTCAATGCAGGGGAAGCGGGCCTCATCTCGAGTTGATTTGGGGCCCATGGAGCTCCTTCGCGATGCTGGTGTGACCTCAGGTCCCTCTCTACTTGTGACAGTGTTTTTGCGGACTGTCTCGACATCCATCAAGCAGTCGAGGCTCCTGACATGTTTCAGGGGGCTCACGGAATTGCTCTGCATGCAGTGCAGGGGAATCGGGCCTCATCTCGCTTGGAGGGGGAAGTCTCATGGTTTTTCTCGAGTTGCGGCGGGGACCTGGGGTACATTCTCGACTTACGGCGGGGATGGCCCTTCAACCCTCGTGTTTGTTCAACGAAGTCAGGACTCCTGTCGAGTTACGAGGGACTCTACCTCAGGAGTCTCTTCGAGGCTTGGCAGGGAAAAGGGACGCTTTTCGAGGTGAGTCGGGAGACCCAGGGTCCCTTTCCAGTAGCCACAGGGATACTGGGATTCCTGTCAATGTTCAAGAGGAGTCAGGCTCCGTCAAATTTTGAAGCAGTGAGCACTCTGTGTGCCCCTCGAGGTGTCAAAGGCATGTGAGGCATTCCGTCGAAAGGATTCGGGGACCTAGGGCTTTCTCTAGGGACTCCACAGGTGGTGCAGACATCCCTTCACCTTGTGAGATGAAAGAAAAGACTGTATTCAAGCCACTGCAAGGGAAAACCCCGGGGCCTCCTTTCGCGTCAGGGCTTTTTGGGTTTGTATACCCCATTGAGGCAGCAATCTCAGGGTCCCCCCCCTTTCATCCCCATTGTTTGGGAGAAGCCCCCTCTTGAGGGGGTTGTGGAATTTTGGGCCTACTTTTCTTGGGTCAAAACCCAGGGAATCAGTCTCATCTCAAAGGAAATTTTGGGGGGTTCACGGGGAAAGGCCCCTCGAGTTTGCTTTTGGCTAAACTTGGTTCCTCCTAGACTTGGCCCGTTGATTTGGGGGAAAACCTTGGAGTTGCCAAAAGGGAGTCAAGCCTCGGGGTTGTGTTTGATGGGGAACGGGGGATGGTCTGGGGGGTAAAATTGCATGGGAAGGGGGCCCTAAATTATTTTCGAGTTGATTTGGGGCCCAGGAGCTCCTTCGCGATGCTGGTGTAAACCTCGGGTTTCCCTTTTTACTTGTGAAAGTGTTGTTGCGGATTGTCTCGACACCCCATCAAGAAAAGTCAAAGGCTCCTAAAATGTGTCAGGGGGATCAGGGAATTGCCTTAATGCAGTGCGGGGAAATTGGGGCCCTTTCATGAGGGCTTGTGGGGGGAAAGGGTTTCTCATGATTTTTCTGGGGTTTGCGGGGGGATGGGGGGGTACATTCTCGATTTTGGGCGAGGATGGCCCTTAAAACCCTCGGGGTTTTGTTCAACATAGTCAGGATCCGTCTAGTTTCGGGGGACACCTAAAGGAGTTTTTTCTAGGTTGGAAAGGGAAAAAAGGGCCGCTTTCGGGGTTTAAAGGTCGGGAGCCCAGGGCCCTTTCCCCAGTACCCAAACGGGGTTTACTGGGTTTCCTGTCAATTTTTCAAGAGGAGTAAGGCCCCGGGTCAAATTTTGAAAAGAGCATCTGTTGCCCCTCGAGGTGTCAGAGGCATGTGAGCTTTCCGGTCGAAGGATTGGGGACCTAGGGCATTCCCCGGGGACTCCAAAGGGGGTTTGCGGGGACATCCCTTCACCTTGTGAGTAAAAGGGATTTACGGGGACTCAAACCACTGAAAGGGGGAAACCCCGGCCCCCCTTTGGTCAGGGTTTTCTCGGTGTTTTTTGCCCAGGGAGGCAGCAATTCGGGGTTTCCCTCTCTCATACCTATTGCTGGAGAGAAGCCTCCTCTTGGGGGGTTTTTTGTGGAAAGGGGCCCTCGTTTTTGGGAGCCCAAGCCGGGAATCAGCTCTCATTCAAAGGAAAATTTGGGGCTACCGGAGCAGCCCTCGAGTTGCTTGCTGAATTTGGTTTACTCTCTGGGGATTTGGGCCCGTTGTTCTGGGGGGGAAACTTTGGGTTGCCTAAAGGAAGCAAGCCTCAGGTCGTGTTTGAGGGGGAAAACGGGGGGGGGGAGGGGCCTCGGGGAAGTCAATTGGAAGGGGAAAAAGGGGCCCCCTCTCGAGTTTTTTTGGGGGGCCCCAAGGGAGCTCCTTTCGCGATGTCCCTGTGACCCAGGGTCCCCCCTTTTACTTGTGCCCAGTTTTTTTGCGGACTGCCCTCGACATCCATAAAAGAAAGGTCGGGCCCCTGACATGTGTCAGGGGGCTCACGGTTTTGCTCTGCTTTGCAGTTCGGGGAATGGGGGCCTCATCCCCGCTTGGGGGGGGAAGACTAATTTTTTTTTCCGGGGTTCGCGGGGGGGCCCTTTGGGGTACATTCTCGACTTAGGCGGGGATGGCCCTTCAAACCTCTTTGTTTGTTCAACGAAGCCCAGGACTCCTGTCGGGGTTTCGGGGAACCCCTCGGAGTTCTTCGGGCTTGGCGGAAGAAGGGACGCTTCTCGAGGTGAGTCGGGGGGGACCGGGTCCCTTTCCAGTAGCCACGGGATACTGGGTTTCCCCTGAAAAAATTCAAGAGGAGTCAGGTCCGTGAAATTTTGAACCCGTAAAGCTCTGCGTGCCTCTCGGGGGTGCCCAGAGGCAAGTGAGGCATTCCGCGAAAGGATTCGGGGCCCGGGGGCTTTCTCTAGGGACTCCCCCGGGGGTGAAAGGCTTTTCCCTTCACCTTGGAGTGAAAGACAAGACGTATAAAACCCACTGAAAGGGGAAACCCGGCCCTCCCTTTTCGCGTCGGGGCTTCTCGGTGTAATGCCCATTGAGGCACAAAATCCCCAAGGGTTCCCACCCTCTTCCCCATTGTTGGGGAAAAAGCCCCCCTCTTGAGGGGTTTGGGGAAAAATTGGGGCCTACATCCTTGAGTCTAACCCGGGGAAAATAGTTTTAATTTCGAGGAAATTTTGGGGTACACGGAGCGCCCTCGAGTTGCTCTGCTGAACTTGGTACTCTTAGATTTGGGGCCCTTTTTGTTCTGGGGGAACCTCTGGCGTTGCTTAAAGGGGAGTCAACCCCTAAGGTCGTGTTTGGGGGGGGGAAAAGGGGGGTTTGGCTCTGGAGTCAATGCGGGGGGGAAGGGGCCCCCCCCCTCCCAGTTGTTTTGGGTTTGCCCATGGAGCCCCTTTTCGTGTTTCTGGTGGGCCCTCAGGGCCCCTCTCTACTTGGGGACAGGGGGTTTTTTGGACTGTTCGAAACCCAAAAAAAGCAAGTCGGGGGCTCCGGGACATGTGTAAAGGGGGCCACGGAATTGCTCGCATGCAGTGGGGGGAAACCCGGGCCTCTCTGCTTGGAAGGGGAAGTCTCTTGGTTTTTCTGAATTTGGGGCGGGGCCCGGGGGTAAATTCTGGACTTAGGGCGGGGGGGGGGCCCTTCAAAACCTCGTGTTTGTTCAACGAAGTCAGGACTGCGTCGGTTACGGGGGGAACACCTAAGGGTCTCTTCGAGGCGGGGGCCCGGGGAAAAAGGGGGAACGCTTCTCGTGGTGCCCTCGGGGGGAATTGGGGTTTCCATTTCCATTTGGCCAAACCAGGGTTTACGGGGTTTCCCTTTTCAATTTTAAGAGGATTTAGGCCCCGTCAAATTTTAAAAAGAGTGAGTTTCTTCGTCCCTCTCGAGGTGGCAGAGGCATGTGGGGCCCCTGGTCAAAAGGAGTCGGGGCCCTAGGGCTTTCTCTAGGGACTCCACAGTGGTGAAAGGGACATCCCTTCACCTTGTGGGGACGAAAGACTAGATTTGAAATTCAAGCCCTGCAAGGAAACCGGCCCTCCTTTCGATTCAGGGTTTTCCCTGGGGTGTTTATCCCCATTGGGGGGGGGAAAATTCCCAGGGTCCCTCCCTTTTACTATTGCTGGGGAGATGCCCCCTCTTGGGGGGTTTGGGGGAAAAAGTTGGCCTCCCGTCTTGGGGTTTTAACCCAGGGAATCAGCTCTCTCTCGGGCAATTTGGGGGGTTTCAGGAGCAGTCCTCGATTTTTGTTGCAAAATTGGTACTCTCTAAATTGGCCCCGTTGTTCTCGGGGGGAAACCCTTGGGAGTTGCCAAAAGGGGATTTTCAAGCCTCAGGTCGTTTTTGGGATGGGGAACGGGGGATGGCTTGGATTAAATGCAGGGGAAAAGGGGCCCTCATCTCGATTTTATTTGGGGCCCAGGGAGCCCTTCGCATGCTGGTGTGACCTCAAAATTTCCCTCTTATTTTTGTGACAGTTTTTGTTGGGGGATGTTCGACATCCATCAAGAAAGTCGAGGCTCCTGAATGGGGTCAGGGGGATCCGGAATTGCTCTTCTTCCCAGTGCAGGGGAAAATCGGGCCTCTTTGGACGCTTGAAAGGGGGAAGTTCTTGATTTTTTCGGTGCCGGGGCCCGGGGTTTCTGGGGAAAATTCTCGACTTAGGCGAGGATGGCCCTTTTAAAAACCTCGTGTTTGTTAAAACGAAGTCAGGACTCCTGTTAGTTTCGAGGGACCCCTCGGGGAGTCTTTCTGGGCCCTTTGGCGGGGAAAAAGGGACGTTTCTCGGGTGATTGGGAGCCCCGGGGCCCCCTTTTCCCGTAGCCCCGGGTTTAATGGGATTCCTGTCAATGTTTAAGAGGAGTCAGGCTCCGTCAAATTTTGAAGCAGTGAGCTCTGCGTGCCTCTCGTCAAATTTTGCAGCAGTGAGCTGCTGCGCCTCGGGGTGTGTCAGGCATGTGAGGCATTCCGTCGAAAGGAGTCGGGGACCTAGGGCTTTCTCTAGGGACTCCACAGGTGGTGCAGACATCCCTTCACCTTGTGAGATGAAAGACTAGACTGTATTCAAGCCACTGCAAGGAAACCCGGCCTCCTTTCGAGTAAAGGGCTTTCGGTGAAATATCCCCATTGAGGCACCCAATCTCGGGGGTCCCTCTTTCCCTATTGTGAGGGGGAACCCTCCTTTGGGGGGTTTGTGGAAAGTTGGCCTACGTCTTGGGGTCAAACCCGGGGAATCAGCTCTCATCTCGACCCCAATTTGGGGTTACCGGGAGTCCTGAGTTGTTTCTGCGGGAAATTTGGGTTATTCCTTAGATTGGCCCTTTGTTCTCGGGGAAATTTGGGAGTTGCCAAAAGGGATCAAGCCTAGGTGTTTTTTGAGGGGGAAAAGGGGGATGGTTTCTGGAGTCAGTGCTGGGAAGGGGGCCCTCATTCGGGGTTTATTTGGGGCCCATGGAGCACCTTCGCGATCCCTGGTGTGACCTCGGGGGCCCCCCTCTCTACTTGGGGACGTTTTTTTGGGGGCTGTCTCGACACCCCATCAAGAAGGGTCGAGGCTCCTGACATGGGGTCAGGGGGCTCACGGTTTTTTCTCTCCCTTTGCAGTTTCAGGTAAAATCGGGCCTATCTCGTTTGGGGGGGGGAAAAAGGGACTCATGGTTTTTCTCGGTTCCCCGGGGGGGGACCTGGGGAAACATTCTCAAATACGGCGGGGATGGCCCTTCAACCCTCGTGTTTGTTAAACGAAGTCGGACTCTGTCGAGTTAGTGGGACACCTCGGGAGCCCTCTTCGAGGCTTGGCGGGGAAAAAGGGGGACGCTTCTCGAGGTGGGGAGCGGGAGCCCCGGGTCCCTTTCCAGTAGCCCCCGGGGTTTACTGGGATTCCTGTCAATATTCAAGGGGTCGGGCCCTCGAAAAATTTTTTGAAAGCAGGGGAGCCCCTGCGTGCCTTCGGGGGGTGAGGCAAGTGAGGATTCCGTCAAAGGGGATTGGGGGGCCCTAGGGCTTTCCTAGGGCCCTCCACAGGTGGTTCAGACACCCCTTTCCCCTTAGAGATGAAAGACAAGCTGTATTCAACCCAAAAGAAAGGAAACCCGGCCCCCTTTTTCGGGGTCGGGCTTCTCGGGGGGATATCCCAAAAATTGAGGGAAAATTCTCAGGGTCCCCCCTCTTTCCCATTGTTTGAGAGAAGCCCCCTCTTGGGGGGGTTGGGGAAAAATTGGGCCCTTTACATTTGAGTCTAACCCGGGGAAATTTCGCTCTAAATCTCGAGGCAATTTGGGGTCCCGGGGAGCGTTCGAGTTGCTTGTTTGAACTTGGTACTCCTCTAGATTTGGGGCCCGTTTTTCTGGGGGAAACCCTTTGGGAGTTCCCAAAAGGGGAAAGTAAAGGGCCCTAAGGTCGTGTTTGATGGGGAACGGGGGCTGGCTTTTGGAGTCAATGCAGGGGAAGGGGGCCTCATCCCGAGTTGATTTGGTGCCCATGGAGTCCTTCGCGATGCTGGGGGGGGACCTCGGGGGCCCCTCTCAACTTGTGACGTTTTTTTTGCGACTGTTCGCCCATCCTTTCAAGCAAGTCGAGGCCCCTGACATTTTGTCAGGGGGCTCACGGAATTGTGTGCATGCAGGGCGGGGGAAAACCCGGTCCTCATCCCCCTTGGGGGGGGGAAAGTCTAGGGTTTTTTTCTCGAGTTGCGGGGGGGGACCGGGGGTTTACATTCTCGAATTACGGCGGGGATGGCCCTTAAAACCTCGTGTTTGTTCAGCGACGTCAGGATCCTGTCGAGTACGGGGACACCTCAGGAGCCCTCTTCGGGGCCCTTGGCAGGGAAAAAAGGGGGGCTTCTCGGGGTTTGAGTCGGGAGACCCGGGTCCTTTTCCCAGTAGCCCGGGTTTACTGGGTTTCCGGTAAATGTTCAAGAGGAGTCGGGGCTCCGTCAAATTTTAAAAGCAGTGAGCTCTTCGTGCCTCTCGGGTTTGGCAGAGGAAATGGGGGCTCCTGCCCCAAAAAGGATTGGGGGCCCTAGGGCTTTCTCTGGGGATCCACGGGGGTGGTGCGGGACTTTCCCTTCCCCTTTTGTGAGACAAAAGGGACTGGGACTGTATTCAAGCCACTGCAAGGAAAACCCCGGGGTTCCTTTCGATTTCGGGGGTTCTCGGTTTATTTTGCCCATTGAGGCAGAAATCTCAGGGCCCCAAACCCTCTTTTCCCATTGTGGGGAGAAGCCTCCTTTTGGGGGGCTTGGGGGAAATTGTCCATCTTGAGTCAAAAAAGCCGGGGGAATCAGCTCTAAACCCTCGAGGCAATTTGGGGTACAGGGAAAGCGTCCTCGATTTTGGCTTGCTGAATTTGGGGTACTCCTCTAGATTTGGGCCCCCGTTGTTCTCGGGGAACCTCTGGGGGTTTGCAAAAAGGGGTAAAAGCCTAAGGTCGTGTTTGATGGGGAATGGGGGAGGGCCCTTGGAGTCAAGCAGGGGAAGGGGGGGCCTTTCCATCTCCAGTTGTTTTTGGTGCCCATGGACTCCTTCGCGATGCTGGGGGGTGTGCCCCCTCAGGGTTCCTCTCTACTTGTGACAGTGTTTTTGGGGCATTTTCTCGAGATCCATCAAGCAAGTCGAGGCCCTGAAAATGTGTCAGGGGGTCAGGGAAATTTTGCTGGCTTGCAGTGCAGGGGAAAAATCGGCCCTCTTTTCTCGCTTGGGGGGGAAAGTCTCATGGTTTTTTCGAGTTGCGGGGGGGGGGACCTGGGGTCCCTTTTCGACTTACGGGGGGGGGGGATGGCCTTAAAAAATTTGGTGTTTTTTTCAAGGGAAGTCAGGCCCTCCTGTCGATTTTTCGGGGGACACCTCAGGAGTCTCTTCGGGGCCCTTGGCGGGGGAAAAAAGGGAGGGTTCTCGAGGTGGGGTGGGGGGGACCCGGGTCCTTTTCCCAGAAGCCACGGGGATATTTGGGATTCCTGTAAATTGAAAAAAGAGGAGTAAAGGCCCCGTCAAATTTTGAACCCAGGGGTTTCTTGTGCCTCTCGAGGGGGCGGGGCATTTTGGGGGCTTTCCTTGTAAAAAGGATTGGGGGAAACCTAGGGCTTTCTCTAGGGACCCCCAAAGGGTGGTGGCTTCCCCTTACCTTGTGAGACAAAAGGGACTAGACTGTATTAAAAGGCCCCCTGAAAGGGGGAAAACCCCGGTCCCCTTTCGGGGTCAGGGCTTCCCCGGTTTGTATATGCCCATTAAAGGCCCAGAAATCTCGGGGCCCCCCCACCCTCTTTTCCCATTGTGAGGAAGCTCCTCTTGAGGGGCTTGGGGAAATTTGGCCTTCGTCTTGAGTCTCAGCCAGGGAATCAGCTCTCATCTCGAGCCAATTTGGGGTGCACGGAGCGGGCCTCGGGTTGTCTGCTGAACTTGGACCTCTTTTGGATTTGGGGCCGTTGTTTTCGGGGAAACCCTTGGAGTTTTTTTAAAGGGAGTCAACCCAAAGGGTTTCGTTTTTTGTGGGGGGGGGGGGGGAGGGCTTTTGGAGTCAAGGGAAAGGGGAAGGGGGCCCCTCATCCCCCGTTGTTTTTGGGCCCATGGACCCTCCTTTGCGTTTGCTTTTTGTGACCTCAGATTTTTCCTCTCTACTTGGGGAAAGTTTTTTTGCGCACGGGTTCGACATCCACAAGAAAAGTCGAGGGCTTTTGCCCATGTGTCAGGGTCCCCAGGAATTGCTCTGCATGCAGTGCGGGGGAAATGGGGTTTCATCTCGTTGGAGGGGGAATTTCTCATGTTTTTTCTGAAGTTCGGGGGGGGCCCGGGGGGAAACATTTTTGACTTGGGGCCCCGGGGGAATGGCCTTTAAAACCCTGTGTTTGTTAAAGGGAAGTCAGGACTCCGGGGGTTGGAGTTACGACTGCCCCCCTTCGGGAGTCTTTTCGGGGCTTGGCGGGGCAAAAGGGACGCTACTCGAGGGGGAGTGGGGGAGACCCAGGGCCCCCTTTCCATTTACCCACAGGGAAAACTGGGATTCCCTTCAATGTTCTAGAGGAGTCGGTCCGAAAAATTTTTGGGGAAGCAGTGGGCTCTGCGGGGTTTCCTCGAGGGTCAGGGCATGGGGGGGCATTCCGCCCGAATGGGGGTCGGGGCCCTAGGGGCTTTCTCTAGGGACCCCACGGTGGTAAAGGACTCCTTCACCTTTGAGATGAAAGCCCTTGACGGGTATTAAAGGGCCACTGAAAGGAAACCCGGCCCCCTTTGGAGTCAGGGCTTCTCGGTTTTAATTTGCAATTGAGGCAGCAATTCGGGGTTTCCCTCCCTCATCCCCTAGGCTGAGAAAAAGCCTCCTTTTGAGGGGCTTGTTTAAAGGGGGCCTACGTTTGAGTCAAAGGGCCGGGGAAAAATCAGCTCTCTTTTCGAGGAAATTTGGGGGTTTCCCGGGAAAAGCAGCCCTCGAGTTTTGCTCTGCTAAACTTGGTACTCCTTTAGACTTGGCCGTTGTTCTGGGGAAAAAACCTCTGGGGGTTGCCAAAGGGATTTAAAGGGCCTTTCCGGCGTGTTTGATGGGGAAAGGGGGGGAAGGGGCTCTGGGGTAAATTGGGGGGAAAGGGGGGCCTCTTTTTTGGGTTTGGGATTTGGGGCCCAGGGGGCCCCTTTTGAAAAGGGTTGCTGTGACCCCCCAGGGTCCCTCTCTATTGTGCCCATTTGGTTTTTGCCGCCCTGTCTCAAATTTCCTCAAGCAAGTCGAGGCCCCCTGAAAATGTGTCAGGGGGCTACGAATTGCTCTGCGCAGGGGGGGGGGAATCGGGCCTCTTTCTCGTTTGGGAGGGTGAAGTTCTCAGGTTTTTCTCGATTTGCGGGGGGGGGGACCGGGGTCTACTTTTTCGACTTATGGCGGGGTGGCCCTGCAAACCGTGTTTGTTCAACAAAAAGTCGGGGCCCTGTCGATTTACGAGGGAACCTCGGAAAACTCTTCGGGCCCTTGGCAGGGCAAAAGGGACGTTTTCGAGGTGATTTCGGGAGCCCCAGCGCCCCTTTTTCCGGGGGAAGCCACAGGGAAAACGGGGGTTTCCCTTTTCAATGTTCAAGAGGAGTCGGCTCCTTAAAAATTTTTGGCGTCAGCTTTGCGTCCCCTCTGGGGGTTTGTCAGAGGCATGTGAGGCATTCCGTCGAAAGGGGTCGGGGGAACATTGGTCTTTCTCTGGGGGACCCACAGGGGGTTTCCCGACCCCCTTCACCTTTTTAAATTTTGGAAAAAATTTGGGACTGTATTCAACCCAACTGCAAAAAAACCCGGGCCCCCCTTTTTCGAGTCGGGTTTCTCGGGGGTTATCCCCATTGAGGCGCAATCTCGGGTCCCCCCCCAAAAACCTATTGCTGAGAAAAAGCCTCCTTTAAAGGGGCGGGGGAAAAATTTGGGCCTACGTCTTGGGGTCTAAGCCAGGGAACCCGTTTCTCTTTCTCAAAGGAAATTTTTGGGGTACACGGAGCAGCCCTCGATTTTTCTCTGCTAAATTTTGGTACTCCCTCTAAAATTTGGGGGCCCGTTGATCTGGGGGGAACCTTTTGGAGTTGCTAAAGGGGGGGTCAACCCTCGGGGGTCGTGTTTGAGGGGGAAACCCGGGGGATGGCTCTGGAATCAATGCAGGGGAGGGGGGGGGCCTCATTTTCGAGTGGTTTTGGGGGCCCCATGAAACTCCTTCGCAGCGGGGTGTGACCTCGGGTTTCCCCTTCCCCCTTACTTTTTGACATTTGTTTTTCGGACTGTCTCGGGGACCCCTTTCAAGGGGTCGAGGTTTGGACATGTGTCAGGGGGCTCAGGGAAATTGCCTGTTGCAGTGCGGGGGAAAACGGGCCTCTTTCCCCTTTGGGGGGGGGAAAAAGTCTCAGGGTTTTTTTCTCGGTTGCGGCGGGGACCGGGGGTAAAATTTTTTCAAAATTTTTCCGGGGGGGAGGGCCCCTTCAACCATCGTGTTTGTTCAACAAAGTCAGTGCTCCTGTCGAGTTCGGGGGGACACCTCAGGAGTCTCTTAGAGGCTTGACAGGGCAAATGGGACGCTTCTCGGGGGGGAGTCGGGGGGCCCCCGGGGTTTCCCTTTCCAGTGGGCCCACAGGGATACTGGGTTTCCTGTTAATGTTCAAGAGGAGTCAGGCCTTGAGTTGCTTTCCCTCTCGAGGTGGCAGACGCTTTGTAAGGTTTCCCGCCCAAAAAAGGGGTGGGGGGCCCTAGGGCTATCTCTAGGGGATCCACAGGGGGTGCAGACATTCCTTCACTTTGTGAGTTTAAAGAACACTGTACTCAAGCCATTTGAAAGGGAAAACCCCGGGCCCCTTTTTTTTTCGAGCCCGGGGGCTTCTGGGTTTGGTATATGCCCTTTTGAGGCGCAATCCCCGGGTTTTCCCTCTTTCAATATTTATTGTTGAGAGAAAAATCCCTCTTGGGGGGCTTGTGGAAATTTGGCCTACGTCTTAAAGTTTTAAGCCGGGGAAAACAGCTCTCATCGAGGCAATTTGGGGTACCGGAGCGGGTCCTGGGAGTTGTTTTCTGCGAATTGGTACTCCTCTAGATTGGGCCCCTTTGGTTCTCGGGGAACCTCGGGAATTTCCCAAAAGGGAGAAAGGGCCTCAGGTGTGTTTTCATGGGGAAGGGGGGTGGCTCTGCATGCAGTGCAGGGGAATCGGGCCTCATCGCGCTTGGAGGGGGAAGTATATTCAGAGGATTTCGGGCCCCGTGAAATTTTGAAAGAAAGTGAGCTCGCGTGCCTCAGGTGTCAGAGGAAAGTGGGGGCATTCCGCCGAAAGTTTTTTCGGGGCCCCTAGGGCTTTTCTAGGGACCCCACAGGTGGTGCAGACACCCCTTCCCCTTGAGTGATGAAAGACAAGATGTATTAAAAGCCACTGCAAGGGAAACCCGGCCTCCTTTCGCGTAGGGCTTCTCTTTTTGTATTTTCCCCATTGAGGCGGGAAATTTTCGGGGTTTTCCCCACCCTCTTTCCCCAATTGCTGAGAGAAGCCTCCACTTGGGGGGTTGTGGAAATTGGCCCACCCTTGAGTCTAAGGGGGGAATCGGGCTCTCATCTCGGGGCCCAATTTGGGGTACACGGAGCAGCCCTCGAGTTGCTCTGCTAAAACTTGGTACTCCTCTAAAATTGGGCCCCCTTGTTCTGGGGGAAACCCCTCTGGAGTTCCCAAAAGGGAGTAAAGGGCCAAAGGGTTTCGGTTTGAGGGGGAAAATGGGGGATGGTCGGGAAGTCAAGGGCGGGGGAAAAGCGGGCCTCATCCCCCAGTTGATTTGGTGCCCATGGAGTTCCTTCGCGTTTGCTGGTGTAAACCTCGGGGCCCCCTCTCTTTTGTGACATTTGTTTTTGCGCACTGTCTCGACATCCATAAAGAAAGTTGAGGCTCCCCTAAATTTGTTTTCAGGGGGCCCCAAAATTTTGCTTGTGGCGTGCCGGGGAATCGGGCCTCATCACGCTTGGAGGGGGAAGTCTGAGGTTTTTCTCGAGTTGCGGCGGGGACCGGGGGTACATTCTCGACTTAGGGCAGGGATGGCCCTTCAAACCTGGGTTTTTTGTTCAACAAAAGTCGGACTCCTGTCGAGTTCCGGGGGGACCCCTCAGGGGGTCTTTTCCCGAGGCTTGGCAGGGCAAAAGGGGAAAGCTTCCCCGAGGTGAGTCGGGGGGCCCCAAGGGGTCCCATTTCTTTTGGGCCCACAGGGATACGGGGATTCCTGTAAATTGTTAAAAGGGAGTCGGGCCCCGTAAAAAATTTTTGAACCCAGTGACCCTCTTGTGCCTCTCAAAAGGGTGGCAGAGGCATGTGAGGACCCGGGTAAAAAGGGGTTCGGGGGCCCTGGGGGCTTTTCTAGGGACCAAACAGGTGGGCAGAAATCCCTTTCACCTTGGGGAGAGGGAAAGATGGACTGTTTTCCCAAAGCCACTGAAAGGAAACCGGCCCCTTTGGGGGCTTCTGGGTTTGTATATCCCCATTGAGGCAGAAATTTCCGGGGTTTCCCCCCCTCTTTCCCTTTGGGTTGGAGAAGCCTCCTTTTAAAGGGGTTGTGGAAATTGGCCTACATCTTGAGTCTAAGCCGGGGGAATTCAGCTCTCATCTCGACCCCAATTTGGGGACAGGAGCGTCCTCGAGTTGCTCTGCTGAATTTGGTACTCCTCTAAAATTTGGGCCCCGTTTTTTTTCTCGGGGAACCTTTGGAGTTGCCTAAAGGGAGTAAAGGGCCTTTAAGGTCGTGATGATGGGGAATGGGGGATGGCTCTGGATTTCAATGCAGGGAAGGGGGGCCTCATTCCATTTGTTTTGGGTTGCCCATGGAGCCCCTTTTCCCGATGCTGGTGTGACCCCCGATTTCCCCTCTCTACTTGTGACAGTGTTTTTGGCCCCTGTCTGGGACATCCATAAAGGAAAGTGGGAGGCTCCTGACATTTGTGGGGGTCTACGGAAATTACTTGCTTTGCATTTCAGGGGAATGGGCCTCATCTCGTTGGAGGGGGAAAGTCTAAATTGTTTTTCTGAATTTTGCGGCGGGGGACCTGGGGTACTTTTTCCCGACTTGGGGGCGGGGAGGGGCCCTTAAAACCCTGTGTTTTGTTCAACGAAGTCAGGACCCCTGTCGAGTTACGAGGGACATAAAGGGTCTCTTCGAGGTTGGGGCAGGGCAAAAAGGGACGCTTCTCGGGGTTTGAGTCGGGACCCCCAGGGTCCCTTTCCAGTAGCCACGGGATAGGGGTTTTCCTGTAAAATTTTTCTAAAAGGGAGCAGGCCCCGCCCAAAATTTTAAAGCGTGAGCTCTGGTGCTTCTCGGGGTTTGGTAGGGCAAATGTGGGCCCATTCCGTCGAATGGATTTCGGGGACCTAGGGTTTTCTCTGGGGAAAACCCAAACAGGGGGGTGAAGACTTTCCCTTCACCTTGTGAGATAAAAGGACTAGACTTATTCGGGGCCACTCCCCAAGGGAAACCCGGGGCCTCCTTTGAGTAGGGTTCTCGGTGTATATGCCCCTTTTGGGGCAGCAACTCAGGGTCCCTCCCTCATACATATGGCTGAGAGAAGCCTCCTCTTGGGGGGCTTGTGGAAAGTTGGCCTACGTCTTAAGTCTAATGCAGGGAATCAGATCTCATCTCGAGGCATTTTGGGGTACAGAGAAAGCAGCACCCGGGGTTGCTTGCTAAACCCTTGGTACTCCTTTTAAAATTGGCCCTTTGTTTCGGGGAACCTTGGAGTTCCCTAAAGGGAGTCAAGCCCGGGTTTCGTGTTTGGGGGGGGAAGGGGGGGTTTGGCTCTGGGGGTCAATGTAGGGGGAAGGGGGGCCTCATTCGAGTTAAATTTGGGGGCCCAGGGAAAGCTCCTTCGAATTTTGTTTGCTGTGACCTCAGGGTCCCTCTCTCCCTTGTGACAGTGTTTTTGGCTGTCTCGCCCTTCCACCCAAGCAAGTCGAGGCTCCTGACATGGGGTCGGGGGGGGGGCTCCGAAATTGCTCTGCATGCAGTGCGGGGGAAAAATCGGGCCTCATCTCGTTTGGGGAGGTAAATTTCATGGTTTTTCTCGATTTTTGCGGGGGGGGGGACTGGGCTACATTTTCGACTTTGGCGGGGGGGGCCCCTGAAAACCCTTTTCTGTTTTTTTAAAACGAAGTCAGGACACCTTTCGATTTACGAGGGACACCTCAGGGGGCTCTTCGAGGTTGGCGGGGCCCAAAAAGGGACGTTTTCGAGGTGAGTGGGGAGACCCAGCGTCCCTTTTCCAGGAGCCAAGGGATACGGGGTTTCCTGTAAATGTTAAAGGGAGTCGGGGCTCCTTAAAAATTTTAAAGCAGTCAGTCTGCGTGCCTCTGGGGGTGTCAGAGGAAAGTGAGGCATTCCGTCGAAAGGAGTGGGGACATAGGTTTTTTCTTGGGGAAAACCCCCACAGGGGGGTTGCGAAAATCCCTTCCCTTGGGGGGATGAAAGAATAAACTGTATTAAGGGCCACGCAAGGAAACCGGCCTCCTTTTTCGACCCGGGGTTTCGGTGTATATCCCCCAATTGGGGCACCCAAACCCAAAAAAGGGTCCCTCCCTCATCCCTTTATTGCTGAGAGAAGCCTCCTTTTGGGGGGCTTGGGGGAAATTTGGGCCCTACGTCTTGAGTCAAAGCCAGGAATAGCTTCATTCGAGGCAATTTGGGGGTACACGGTGAAGTCCTCGAGTTGCTCTGCAAAAACTTGGTATTCCTCTAAAACCTTGGCCCTTTGTCTCGGGGAACCTCTGGATTTGCCCTAAAGGGAGTCAAGCCTCAGGTGTTTTTGATGGGGAAGGGGGGTTTGGCTCGGGGGAATCAATGCGGGGGGAGGGGGGGCCTAAATTCGGGGGTGGTTTTGGGGGGCCCATGAAACCCCTTTTGCGATGCTGGTGTGACCTCAGGTTCCCTCTCTACTTTGTGCCCAGTGTTTTTGGGGACTGTCTCGGATCCATAAAAGCAGGTCGAGGCCCCGGGCATGGGGTCGGGGGGGCTCACGGAATTGCTCTGATGCGGTGCAGGGGAATCGGGCCTCTCTCGTTGGGGGGGGGAAAAAGTCTCAGGGGTTTTTCTCGAGTTGCGGGGGGGGACCTGGGGGTTTAACATTCTCGACTTACGGCGCGGATGGCCCTTCAACCCTCGTGTTTGTTCAGCGAAGTAAGGACACCTGTCGAGTTACGAGGGACACCTAAGGAGACTCTTCGAGGCTTGGCAGGGCAAAAGGGACGCTTCTCGAGGTGAGTCTGGAGACCCAGGGTCCCTTTCCAGTAGCCACAGGGATACTGGGATTCCTGTCAATATTCAAGAGGAGTCAGGCTCCTTCAAATTTTGAAGCAGTGAGCTCTGCGTGCCTCTCGGGGTGTCAGAGGCATGTGACGCATTCCGTCGAAAGGATTCGGGACCTAGGTCTTTCTCTAGGGACTCCACAGGTGGTGCAGACATCCCTTCACCTTGTGAGATGAAAGAATAGACTGTATTCAAGCCACTGCAAGGAATCCCGGCCTCCTTTCGAGTCAGGGCTTCTCGGTGTATATGCCCTTTGAGGCAGCAATCTCAGGGTCCCTCCCTCATACCTATTGCTGAGAGAAGCCTCCTCTTGAGGGCTTGTGGAAAGTTGGCCTACGTCTTGAGTCTAAGCCAGGGAATCAGCTCTCATCTCGAGGCAATTTTGGGGACACGGAGCAGTCCTCGAGTTGCTCTGCTGAACTTGGTACTCCTCTAGACTTGGCCCGTTGTTCTCGGGGAACCTCTGGAGTTGCCTAAAGGGAGTCAAGCCTCAGGTCGTGTTTGATGGGGAACGGAGGATGGCTCTGGAGTCAATGCAGGGGGAGCGGGCCTCATCTCGAGTTGATTTGGGGCCCATGGAGCTCCTTCGCGATGCTGGTGTGACCTCAGGTTCCCTCTCTACTTGTGACAGTGTTTTTGCGGACTGTCTCGACATCCATCAAGCAAGTCGAGGCTCCTGACATGTGTCAGGGGCTCACGGAATTGCTCTGCATGCAGTGCAGGGGAATCGGGCCTCATCTCGCTTGGAGGGGGAAGTCTCATGGTTTTTCTCGAGTTGCGGCGGGGACCTGGGGTACATTCTCTACTTACGGCGTGGATGGACCTTCAACCCTCGTGTTTGTTCAACGAAGTCAGCGCTCCTGTCGAGTTACGAGGGACACCTCAGGAGTCTCTTCGAGGCGTGACAGGGCAAATGGGACGCTTCTCGAGGTGAGGCGGGAGACCAAGGGTCCCTTTCCACTAGCCACAGGGATATTGGGATTCTGTTAATGTTCAAGAGGAGACAGGCTCCGTCAAATTTTGAAGCAGTGAGCTCTGCGTGCCGCTCGAGGTGGCAGACGCATGTGAGGCATTCCGTCGCAAAGAGTCGGGGACCTAGGGATATCTCTAGGGACTCCACAGGTGGTGCAGACATTCCTTCACCTTGTGAGATTAAAGACTACACTGTACTCAAGCCACTGCAAGGAAACACGGCCTTCTTTCGAGTCAGGGCTTTTCGGTGTATATGCCACTTCAGGTAGCAAACTCAGGGTCCCTCCCTCATACATATTGCTGAGAGAAGCCTCCTCTTGGGGGGCTTGTGGAAAGTTGGCATACGTCTTGAGTCTAAGCCAGGCAATCAGCTCTCATCTCGAGGCATTTTGGGGTACACGGAGCAGTCCTCGAATTGCTCTGCTGATCTTGGTACTCCTCTAGACTTGGCCCGTTGTCCTCGGGGAACCTCTGGAGTTGCCTAAAGGGAGTCAAGTGTCAGTTCGTGTTTGATGGGGAACGGGGGATGGCTCTGGAGTGAATCCAGGGGAAGCGGGCCTCATCTCGAGTTGATTTGGGGCCCATGGAGCTCCTTCCCGATGAGTGTGACCTGAGGGTCCCTCTCTACTTGTGACAGTGTTTTGCGGACTGTCTCGACATCCATCAAGCAAGTCGAGGCTCCTTACATGTTTCTTGGAGATCATGGGATTGCTCTGCATGCATTGCAGGGGAATCGGGCCTCCTCTCGCTTGGCTGGGGAAGTCTCATGGTTTTTTCGAGTTGCGGCGGGGACCTGGGGTTATATTCTCGACTTACGGCGGGAATGGCCCTTCAACCCTCGTGTTTGTTCAACGAAGTCAGGGCTCCTGTCGAGTTACGAGGGACACCTCAGGAGTCTCTTCGAGGCTTGGCAGGGCAAAAGGTACGCTTCTCTAGGTGAGTCGGGAGACCCAGGGGCCCTTTACAGTAGCCACAGGGATGCTGGGATTCCTGTTAATGTTCAAGAGGAGTCAGCTCCGTCAAATTTTGAAGAAGAGCACTCTGTGTGTCCCTCGAGGTGTCAGAGGCATGAGAGGCATTCCCTCGAAAGGATTCGGGGACCTAAGGCATTCTCCAGGGACTCCACAGGTGGTGCAGCATCCCTTCACCTTGTGAGATGAAAGACTACACTGGACTCAAACCACTGCAAGGAAACCCGGCCTCCTTTCGAGTCAGGGCTTCTCGGTGTATATGCCCATTGAGGCAGCAATCTCAGGGTCCCTCTCTCATACCTGTTGCTGAGAGAAGCCTCCTCT
Source organism: Odocoileus virginianus (assembly GCF_023699985.2). Lineage (NCBI taxonomy): Eukaryota > Metazoa > Chordata > Mammalia > Artiodactyla > Cervidae > Odocoileus > Odocoileus virginianus. Next base: position 5,700 of record NW_027224413.1, on the reverse strand, counting down.
TGAGGGGCTTGTGGAAAGTTGGCCTACGTCTTTAGTCTAAGCCAGGGAATCAGCTCTCATCTCGAGCAATTTGGGGTACACGGAGCAGTCCTCGAGTTGCTCTGCTGAACATTTGGGACTCCTCTAACTTGGCCCTTTTTTCTGGGAAACTCTGGAGTTGCCAAAAGGGAGTCAAGCCACAGCCCGTGTTTAAAGGGGAAAACGGGGGATGGCTCTGGAGTCAGTCCCGGGAAATTGGGCCCATCTCGATTTGTTTTGGGGGCCCCATGAACCCCTCCTTTCGCGATGCCGGGGGTGCCCTTTCATTTTTCCCCCTCTATTTGGGGCCCCGGGTTTTTTTGGGGACTGTCTCGACATCCATCAAGCAATTTCGGGGCTCCTGAAAATGTGTCGGGGGGCTCCCCGGAATTGCTCTGCGGCAGTTCAGGTGAATCGGGCCTAAATCCCCGCTGGGGGGGGAAGTCTCGGGTTTTTTCTCGATTTTTGGGGGCGGGGCCCTTTGGAAAATTTTTCTCAAACTTACGGGGGGGAAATGGTTTTTCCCAAAACCCTCGGGGTTTTTTTAAACCGGAAGTCAGGACTCCTGTCGATTTAAACGTGGGACACCCCCAGGAGTCTCTTCGAGGTTTGGGGCAGGAAAAAGGGTCGCTTCTCGAGGTGAGTCGGGAACCCAGGGCCCCCTTTTCCAGTACCCACAGGGTACTGGGTTTTCCTTTCAATATTCAAGATTAGTCGGGCCCTCCTTTGAAATTTTGAAGCAGTGAGCTCTGCGTTTCCCCCTCAGGGGTCAGAGGGATGTAGGCATTCCGTCGAAAGGATTTTGGGACCTGCGGGTTTCTCTAAAGGGGCTCCACCAAAGGGGGGGCAGACATCCCCCTTTAACTTTTGAGACGAAAGAAAGACTGTAAACAAGCCACTGCAAGGAAACCCGGCCCCTTTCGCGCAGGGCTTCTCGGTGTATATGCCCATTTAGGCAGCATCTCAGGGGCCCACCCCCCCTTTTTAAAAAAAACCCCTTGCTGAGAGAAGGGCCCCCTCTTGAGGGGGTTTTTGGAAATTGGCCTACATCTTTTAAATCCCAAGCCCCGGGAATAGGGTCTCATCCGAGGCAATTTTTGGGGGAAACGGAGCAGTCCTCGAGTTGCTTGCTGAACTTGGTACTCCTCTAGACTTGGCCCGTTTTTCTCGGGGAACCTCTGGAGTTGCCTAAAGGGAGTCAAGCCTCATGTCGTGTTTGATGGGGAATGGGGGATGGCTCTGGAGTCAATGCAGGGGAAGCGGGCCTCATCTCGAGTTGATTTGGGGTACATGGAGCTCCTTCGCGATGCTGGTGTGACCTCAGGGTCCCTCTCTACTTGTGACAGTTTTTGCGAATTGTCTCGACATCCATCAAGCAAGTCGACCTCCTGACATGTTTCAGGGGGCTCACGGAATTGCTCTGCATGCAGTGCAGGGGAATCGGGCCTCATCTCGTTTGGGAGGGGAAGTCTCATGGTTTTTCTAAAGTTGCGGCGGGGACCTGGGGTACATTCTCGAGTTAGGGCGGGGATGGCCCTTCAACCCTCCTGTTTGTTCAACGAAGTCAGGACTCCTGTCGAGTTACGAGGGACACCTCAGGACTCTCTTCGAGGCTTGGCAGGGCAAAAGGACGCTTCTCGAGTGAGTCGGGAGACCCAGGTCCCTTTCCAGTAGCCACAGGGATACTGGGATTCCTGTCAATGTTCAAGAGGAGTCAGGCATCCGTCAAATTTTGAAGCAGTGAGCTCCGAGTGCCTCTCGAGGTGTCAAGGCATGTGAGGCATTCCGTCGAATTGAGTCGGGGACCTAAGGCTTTCTCTGAGGACTCCACAGGGTATTCAGACATCCCTTCACCTTGTGAGATGAAAGTCTAGACTGTATTCAAGGCACCTCAAGGAAACCCGGCCTTCCCCCGGGGATCCTCTGGAGTTGCCTAAATGAGTAAAGCCTCAGGTCGTGTTTGATGGGGAAGGGGGGATGGCTCTGGATTCAATGCAGAGGAAGCGGGCCTCATCTCTAGTTGATTTGGGGCCCATAGAGCTTCTTCGCAATCTGGTGACCTCAGGGTCCCTTTCTACTTGTGACAGTGTTCTTGGGGGACTGTCCGAACCCATCAAGCAATTCAGGCCCCGACTGTTTCATGGGTCACGGAATTGCTCTGCATGCATGCAGGAAACGGCCTCATCTCGTTTGGGAGGGGAAGTCTCATGGTTTTTCTCGAGTTGCGGGGGGGACCTGGTACATTCTCGACTTAGGGCGGGATGGCCCTTCAACCCTCGTGTTTGTTCAACGAAGTCAGGACTCCGTCGAGTTACGTGGGACACCTCAGAGTCCTTCGGGGCTTGGCAGGGCAAAAGGGACGTTTCTCGGGGTGATCGGGAGCCCCAGGTCCCTTTCCCAGTCCACAGGATACTGGGATTCCTGTCAATGTCAAAAGATCAGGCTCCGTCAAATTTGAAGAAGAGCACTCTGCGTCCCCCTCGATTTTCAGGGGCATGTGAGGCATTCCGTCGAAAGGAGTTGGGGAACTAAGGCTTTCTCTAAGGACTCCACAGGCGGTGCAGGCATCCCTTAACCTTGTGAGATGAAAGACTAGAATGTATTCAAGCCACTGAAAGGGCCCCCCGGGCCTCCTTTCGAGTCGGGGTTTCTCGGTGTATATTCCATTTGAGGCAGAAATCTCAGGGTCCCACCCTCATTCCTATTGCTGAGAGAAGCCTCCTCTTGACGGGCTTGTGGAAATTTGGCCTACATCTTGAGTCTAAGCCAGGGAATCAGCTCTCATCTCGAGGAAATTTGGGGTACACGGAGCATTCCTCGAGTTGCTCCAAACTTTTTACCCCAGACTTGGCCCGTTGTTCTCGGGGAAACTCTGTAGTTGCCTAAGGGGAGTCAAGCCTCAGGTCCTGTTTGATTGGGGAACGGGGATGGCTCTGGAGTCAATGCAGGGGAAGCGGGTCTCATCTCGAGTTGATTTGGGGTCCCCGGAGCTCCTTCGCGATGCTGGTGTGACCTCAGGGTCCCTCTCTACTTGTGACAGTGTTTTTGTGGACTGTCTCGACATCCATCAAGGAATTCGAGGCTCCTGACATGTTCATGGGCTCACGGAATTGCTCTGTATGCAGTGGCATGAGAATCGGGCCTCATCTCGCTTGGAGGGGGAATCTCATGGTTTTCTCGAGTTGTGGCGGGGACCTGTGGTATATTCTCGAGTTACGGCGGGATGGCCCTTCAACCCTCGTGTTTGTTCAACGAAATTCAGGACTCCTGTCGAGTTACGAGGGACACCTCAGGAATCTCTTTGAGGCTTGGCAGGGCCAAAGGGACTCTCCTTGAGGTGAGGCGGGAGACCCAGGGTCCCTTTCCAGTAGCTCAGGGATATGGGGATTCCTGTCAATGTTCAAGAGGAGTTCAGGCAGTCCTCAAATTTTGAAGCAGTGCCCTCTGCTTGCCTCTCGAGGTGTCAGAGGCATGTGAGGCATTCCGTCGAAAGGAGTTGGGGACCTAGGTCTTTCTCTAGGACTCAAAGGTGGTGCAAACATCCCTTCACCTTGTGAGATGAAAGACTAGACTGTATTCAAGCCACTGCAAGAAAACTCAGACTCCTTTCGAGTCAGGGCTTCTCCGTGTATATGCAGATTGAGGCAGCAATCTCGGGGTCCCTCCCTCATACCTATTGCTGAACAGAAGCCTCCTCTTGAGGGGCTTGTGGAAAGGTGGCCTACGTCTTGAGTCTAAGCCAGGGAATCAGCTCTCATCTCGAGGCAATTTGGGGTACACGGAGCAGTCCTCGAGTTGCTCTGCTGATCTTGGTACTCCTCTAGACTTGGCCCGTTGTTCTCGGGGAACCTCTGGAGTTGCCTAAAGGGAGTCAAGCCTCAGGTCGTGTTTGATGGGGAACGGCGGGGATGGCTCTGGAGTCAATGCAGGGGAAGCGGGCCACATCTCGAGTTGATTTGGGGCCCATGGAGCTCCTTCGCGATGCTGGTGTGACCCTCAGGGTCCCTCTCTACTTGTGACAGTGTTTTTGCGGACTGTCTCGACATCCATCAAGCAAGTCGAGGCTCCTGACATGTTTCAGGGGGCTCACGGAATTGCTCTGCATGCAGTGCAGGGGAATCGGGCCTCATCTCGCTTGGAGGCGGGAAGTCTCATTGTTTTTCCTCGAGTTGCGGCGGGGACCTAAATTTTGAAGCAGTGAGCTCGGCGTCTCTATCGGGGTGTCAGAGGCATGTGAGGCATTCCGTCCGAAAGTAGTCGGGACCTAGGGATTTCTCTAGGGACTCCACAGCTGGTGAAGACATCCCTTCACCTTGTGTGATGAAAGCCTAGACTGTATTCCATCCACTGCAAGGAAACCCGGCCTCCCTTTCGAGTCACAGGGCTCTCGGTGTATATGCCCATTGAGGCAGCAATCCTCAGGGTCCCTCCCTCATACCCATTGCAGAGAGAAGCCTCCTCTTAGGGGCTTGTGGAAAGTTGTCCTACGTCTAGATCTAAGCCAGGGAATCAGCTCTGCTATCGAGGCAATTTGGGGTACACGGAGCAGTCCTCGAGTTGCTCTGCTGAACTTGGTACTCCTCTAGATTTGGCCCGTTGTTCTCGGGGAACCTCTGGAGTTGCCTAAAGGGAGTCAAGCCTCAAGTCGTGTTTGATGGGGAACGGGGGATGGATCTGGAGTCAATGCAGGGGAAGCGGGCCTCATCTCGAGTTGATTTGGGGCCCATGGAGCTCCTTCGCGATGCTGGTGTGACCTCAGGGTCCCTCTCTACTTGTGACTTTTTTTGCGGACTGTCTCGACATCCATCGAGCAAGTCGAGGCTCCTGACATGTGTCAGGGGGCTCAGGGAATTGCTGTGCATGAAGTGCAGGGGAATCCGGCCTCATCTCGCTTCGAGGTGGAAGTCTCATGGTTTTTCTCGAGTTGCGGCGGGGACCTGGGCTATATTCTTGAGTTACGGCGGGGATGGCCCTTCAACCCTCGTGTTTGTTCAAGGAAGTCAGGACTCCTGTCGAGTTACGAGGGACACCTCAGGAGTGTCTTCGAGGCTTGGCAGGGCAAAAGATACGCTTCTCGAGGTGAGGCGGGGAGACCCAGGGTCCCTTTCCAGTAGCCACAGGATATTGGGATTCCTGTCAATATTCAAGAGGAGTCAGGCATCGTCACATTTTGAAGCAGTGAGCTCTGCGTGCCTCTCAAGGTGTCAGAGGCATGTGAGGCATTCCGTCGAAAGGAGTCGGGGACCTAGGTCTTTCTCTAGGGACTCCACAGGTGGTGCAGACATCCCTTCACCTTGTGAGATGAAAGACTAGACTGTATTCAAGCTACTGCAAGGAAACCCGGCCTCCTTTCAAGTCAGGGCTTCTCGGTGTATATGCCCATTGAGGCAGCAATCTCAGGGTCCCTCCCTCATACCTATTGCTGAGAGAAGCCTCCTCTTGAGGGGCTTGTGGAAAGTTGGCCTACGTCTTGAGTCTAAGCCAGGGAATCAGCTTTCATCTCGAGGCAATTTGGGGTACACAGAGCAGTCCTCGAGTTGCTCTGCTGAACTTGGTACTCCTCTAGACTTGGCCCGTTGTTCTCGGGGAACCTCTGGAGTTGCCTAAAGGGAGTCAAGCCTCAGGTCGAGTTTGATGGGAACGGGGGATATCTCGGAGTCTTTCCAGGGGAAAACGGGCCTC
>NW_027224412.1:30000-48608 GCF_023699985.2 Odocoileus virginianus | reverse complement strand
AAGGGGGCGGGAGGGAGGGCCGGTGCTGCTGGGAGGCCCCACAGGCCAGAGGCACAACCCAGCGAGGCCCCTGCCCTTGGCCAGCTTTCCCCAGGCCTTCCTGGCGTCCAGGGCTACTGCCCCACGAAGGGGCAGGCTGCAGGGTGTGTGTCCAGACATGCACGGGCACCTACCCCACCTCAGCCCCGCTAGGGCCTTTCCCCTGGGCCTAGGCCTCAGCTGAGGCCTACTGGGTGGGAAGGTGCTGGCAGGGGCTGTCTCCACACTGCAACGTCCCAGGAGGCAGAGCCTTCTGGCAGAGGGAAGAGGGGAGCAACGGGGTGGATGCCCAAGCCCTCTTTGCCCCAGCTGCCTCAGGTGAGCAGGGAGAGCAAGAGGCCCACTGTGATCCTAGGTCGGCTCTGCCTCTTCCCACCCAGGCGGAGCTGCTGGGGCTGCCAGGGAGCTGCCTGACAGACTCTGGCTCAGCCGAGCTCTCTGAAGGGGCAGGGGGCAGGAACAGACGTGTGCATGGAGTTGGGCCTTGGCCTGGGAGTGTGGACCCCCGAGCTGGTCCCCAGGCTCGGGGCCATGGGCCCGGAGAGAGGACCACCCCAAAGCACTTTTCTCCCGGGTTTCAGAGCAGTGTGCGCGATTTGCGGGAACAGCCGGCCAGAGTGCTTCCCAAACGGCCTTTGGAGGCAGGCGGGGAGGTCTGCCGGAGGGAGAGGGCCGGTGCTGCTGGGAGGCCCCACAGGCCAGAGGCACAACCCAGCGAGGCCCCTGCCCTTGGCCAGCCTTGCCCAGGCCTTCCTGGCGTCCAGGGCTACTGCCCCACGAAGGGGCAGGCTGCAGGGAGTGTGTCCAGACATGCACGGGCACCTACCCCAACTCAGCCCCGCTAGGGCCTTTCCCCTGGGCCTAGGCCTCAGCTGAGGCCTACTGGGTGGGAAGGTGCTGGCAGGGGCTGTCTCCACACTGCAACGTCCCAGGAGGCAGAGCCTTCTGGCAGAGGGAAGAGGGGAGCAACGGGGTGGATGCCCAAGCCGTCTTTGCCCCAGCTGCCTCAGGGGAGCAGGGAGAGCAAGAGGCCCACTGTGATCCTAGGTCGGCTCTGCCTCTTCCCACCCAGGCGGAGCTGCTGGGGCTGCCAGGGAGCTGCCTGACAGACTCTGGCTCAGCCGAGCTCTCTGAAGGGGCAGGGGGCAGGAACAGACGTGTGCATGGAGTTGGGCCTTGGCCTGGGAGTGTGGACCCCCGAGCTGGTCCCCAGGCTCGGGGCCATGGGCCCGGAGAGAGGACCACCCCAAAGCACTTTTCTCCCGGGTTTCAGAGCAGTGTGCGCGATTTGCGGGAACAGCCGGCCAGAGTGCTTCCCAAACGGCCTTTGGAGGCAGGCGGGGAGGTCTGCCGGAGGGAGAGGGCCGGTGCTGCTGGGAGGCCCCACAGGCCAGAGGCACAACCCAGCGAGGCCCCTGCCCTTGGCCAGCCTTGCCCAGGCCTTCCTGGCGTCCAGGGCTACTGCCTCCACGAAGGGGCAGGCTGCAGGGAGTGTGTCCAGACATGCACGGGCACCTACCCCAACTCAGCCCCGCTAGGGCCTTGTCCCTGGGCCTAGGCCTCAGCTGAGGCCTACTGGGTGGGAAGGCGCTGGCAGGGGCTGTCTCCACACTGCAACGTCCAGGAGGCAGAGCCTTCTGGCAGAGGGAAGAGGGGAGCAACGGGGTGGATGCCCAAGCCGTCTTTGCCCCAGCTGCCTCAGGGGAGCAGGGAGAGCAAGAGGCCCACTGTGATCCTAGGTCGGCTCTGCCTCTTCCCACCCAGGCGGAGCTGCTGGGGCTGCCAGGGAGCTGCCTGACAGACTCTGGCTCAGCCGAGCTCTCTGAAGGGGCAGGGGGCAGGAACAGACGTGTGCATGGAGTTGGGCCTTGGCCTGGGAGTGTGGACCCCCGAGCTGGTCCCCAGGCTCGGGGCCATGGGCCCGGAGAGAGGACCACCCCAAAGCACTTTTCTCCCGGGTTTCAGAGCAGTGTGCGCGATTTGCGGGAACAGCCGGCCAGAGTGCTTCCCAAACGGCCTTTGGAGGCAGGCGGGGAGGTCTGCCGGAGGGAGAGGGCCGGTGCTGCTGGGAAGGCCCCACAGGCCAGAGGCACAACCCAGCGAGGCCCCTGCCCTTGGCCAGCCTTGCCCAGGCCTTCCTGGCGTCCAGGGCTACTGCCCCACGAAGGGGCAGGCTGCAGGGAGTGTGTCCAGACATGCACGGGCACCTACCCCAACTCAGCCCCGCTAGGGCCTTTCCCCTGGGCCTAGGCCTCAGCTGAGGCCTACTGGGTGGGAAGGTGCTGGCAGGGGCTGTCTCCACACTGCAACGTCCCAGGAGGCAGAGCCTTCTGGCAGAGGGAAGAGGGGAGCAACGGGGTGGATGCCCAAGCCGTCTTTGCCCCAGCTGCCTCAGGGGAGCAGGGAGAGCAAGAGGCCCACTGTGATCCTAGGTCGGCTCTGCCTCTTCCCACCCAGGCGGAGCTGCTGGGGCTGCCAGGGAGCTGCCTGACAGACTCTGGCTCAGCCGAGCTCTCTGAAGGGGCAGGGGGCAGGAACAGACGTGTGCATGGAGTTGGGCCTTGGCCTGGGAGTGTGGACCCCCGAGCTGGTCCCCAGGCTCGGGGCCATGGGCCCGGAGAGAGGACCACCCCAAAGCACTTTTCTCCCGGGTTTCAGAGCAGTGTGCGCGATTTGCGGGAACAGCCGGCCAGAGTGCTTCCCAAACGGCCTTTGGAGGCAGGCGGGGAGGTCTGCCGGAGGGAGAGGGCCGCTGCTGCTGGGAGGCCCCACAGGCCAGAGGCACAACCCAGCGAGGCCCCTGCCCTTGGCCAGCTTGCCCAGGCCTTCCTGGCGTCCAGGGCTACTGCCCCACGAAGGGGCAGGCTGCAGGGAGTGTGTCCAGACATGCACGGGCACCTACCCCAACTCAGCCCCTCTAGGGCCTTTCCCCTGGGCCTAGGCCTCAGCTGAGGCCTACTGGGTGGGAAAGGTGCTGGCAGGGGCTGTCTCCACACTGCAACGTCCCAGGAGGCAGAGCCTTCTGGCAGAGGGAAGAGGGGAGCAACGGGGTGGATGCCCAAGCCGTCTTTGCCCCAGCTGCCTCAGGGGAGCAGGGAGAGCAAGAGGCCCACTGTGATCCTAGGTCGGCTCTGCCTCTTCCCACCCAGGCGGAGCTGCTGGGGCTGCCAGGGAGCTGCCTGACAGACTCTGGCTCAGCCGAGCTCTCTGAAGGGGCAGGGGGCAGGAACAGACGTGTGCATGGAGTTGGGCCTTGGCCTGGGAGTGTGGACCCCCGAGCTGGTCCCCAGGCTCGGGGCCATGGGCCCGGAGAGAGGACCACCCCAAAGCACTTTTCTCCCGGGTTTCAGAGCAGTGTGCGCGATTTGCGGGAACAGCCGGCCAGAGTGCTTCCCAAACGGCCTTTGGAGGCAGGCGGGGAGGTCTGCCGGAGGGAGAGGGCCGGTGCTGCTGGGAGGCCCCACAGGCCAGAGGCACAACCCAGCGAGGCCCCTGCCCTTGGCCAGCCTTGCCCAGGCCTTCCTGGCGTCCAGGGCTACTGCCCCACGAAGGGGCAGGCTGCAGGGAGTGTGTCCAGACATGCACGGGCACCTACCCCAACTCAGCCCCGCTAGGGCCTTTCCCCTGGGCCTAGGCCTCAGCTGAGGCCTACTGGGTGGGAAGGTGCTGGCAGGGGCTGTCTCCACACTGCAACGTCCCAGGAGGCAGAGCCTTCTGGCAGAGGGAAGAGGGGAGCAACGGGGTGGATGCCCAAGCCGTCTTTGCCCCAGCTGCCTCAGGGGAGCAGGGAGAGCAAGAGGCCCACTGTGATCCTAGGTCGGCTCTGCCTCTTCCCACCCAGGCGGAGCTGCTGGGCTGCCAGGGAGCTGCCTGACAGACTCTGGCTCAGCCGAGCTCTCTGAAGGGGCAGGGGGCAGGAACAGACGTGTGCATGGAGTTGGGCCTTGGCCTGGGAGTGTGGACCCCCGAGCTGGTCCCCAGGCTCGGGGCCATGGGCCCGGAGAGAGGACCACCCCAAAGCACTTTTCTCCCGGGTTTCAGAGCAGTGTGCGCGATTTGCGGGAACAGCCGGCCAGAGTGCTTCCCAAACGGCCTTTGGAGGCAGGCGGGGAGGTCTGCCGGAGGGAGAGGGCCGGTGCTGCTGGGAGGCCCCACAGGCCAGAGGCACAACCCAGCGAGGCCCCTGCCCTTGGCCAGCCTTGCCCAGGCCTTCCTGGCGTCCAGGGCTACTGCCCCACGAAGGGGCAGGCTGCAGGGAGTGTGTCCAGACATGCACGGGCACCTACCCCAACTCAGCCCCGCTAGGGCCTTTCCCCTGGGCCTAGGCCTCAGCTGAGGACTACTGGGTCAGAAGGTGCTGGCAGGGGCTGTCTCCACACTGCAACGTCCCAGGAGGCAGAGCCTTCTGGCAGAGGGTAGAGGGGAGCAACGGGGTGGATGCCCAAGCCGTCTTTGCCCCAGCTGCCTCAGGGGAGCAGGGAGAGCAAGAGGCCCACTGTGATCCTAGGTCGGCTCTGCCTCTTCCCACCCAGGCGGAGCTGCTGGGGCTGCCAGGGAGCTGCCTGACAGGCTCTGGCTCAGCCGAGCTCTCTGAAGGGGCAGGGGGCAGGAACAGACGTGTGCATGGAGTTGGGCCTTGGCCTGGGAGTGTGGACCCCCGAGCTGGTCCCCAGGCTCGGGGCCATGGGGCCGGAGAGAGGACCACCCCAAAGCACTTTTCTCCCGGGTTTCAGAGCAGTGTGTGCGATGTGCGGGAACAGCCGGCCAGAGTGCTTCCCAAACGGCCTTTGTAGGCAGGCAGGGAGGTCTGCCGGAGGGAGAGGGCCGGTTCTGCTGGAAGGCCCCACAGGCCAGAGGCACAACCCAGCGAGGCCCCTGCCCTTGGCCAGCCTTGCCCAGGCCTTCCTGGCGTCCAGGGCTACTGCCCCACGAAGGGGCAGGTTGCAGGGAGTGTGTCCAGACATGCACGGCGCACCTACCCCAACTCAGCCCCGCTAGGGCCTTTCCCCTGGGCCTAGGCCTCAGCTGAGGCCTACTGGGTGGGAAGGTGCTGGCAGGGGCTGTCTCCACACTGCAACGTCCCAGGAGGCAGAGCCTTCTGGCAGAGGGAAGAGGGGAGCAACGGGGTGGATGCCCAAGCCGTCTTTGCCCCAGCTACCTCAGGGGAGCAGGGAGAGCAAGAGGCCCACTGTGATCCTAGGTCGGCTCTGCCTCTTCCCACCCAGGTGGAGCTGCTGGGGCTGCCAGTGAGCTGCCTGACAGACTCTGGCTCAGCCGAGCTCTCTGAAGGGGCAGGGGGCAGGAACAGACGTGTGCATGGAGTTGGGCCTTGGCCTGGGAGTGTGGACCCCCGAGCTGGTCCCCAGGCTCGGGGCCTTGGGCCCGGAGAGAGGACCACCCCAAAGCACTTTTCTCCCGGGTTTCAGAGCAGTGTGCGCGATTTGCGGGAACAGCCGGCCAGAGTGCTTCCCAAACGGCCTTTGGAGGCAGGCGGGGAGGTCTGTTGGAGGGAGAGGGCCGCTGATGCTGGGAGGCCCCACAGGCCAGAGGCAAAACCCAGCGAGGCCCCTGCCCTTGGCCAGGTTTGCCCAGGCCTTCCTGGCGTCCAGGGCTACTGCCCCACGAAGGGGCAGGCTGCAGGGAGTGTGTCCAGACATGCACGGGCACCTACCCCAACTCAGCCCCTCTAGGGCCTTTCCCCTGGGCCTAGGCCTCAGCTGAGGCCTACTGGGTGGGAAGGTGCTGGCAGGGGCTGTCTCCACACTGCAAAGTCCCAGGAGGCACAGCCTTCTGGCAGAGGGAAGAGGGGAGCAACGGGGTGGATGCCCAAGCCGTCTTTGCCCCAGCTGCCTCAGGGGAGCAGGGAGAGCAAGAGGCCCACTGTGATCCTAGGTCAGCTCTGCCTCTTCCCACCCAGGCGCAGCTGCTGGGGCTGCCAGGGAGCTGCCTGACAGACTCTGGCTCAGCCGAGCTCTCTGAAGGGGCAGGGGGCAGGAACAGACGTGTGCATGGAGTTGGGCCTTGGCCTGGGAGTGTGGACCCCCGAGCTAATCCCCAGGCTCGGGGCCATGGGCCCGGAGAGAGGACCACCCCAAAGCACTTTTCTCCCGGGTTTCAGAGCAGTGTGCGCAATTTGCGGGAACAGCCGGCCAGAGTGCTTCCCAAACGGCCTTTGGAGGCAGGCGGGGAGGTCTGCCGGAGGGAGAGGGCCGGTTCTGCTGGGAGGCCCCACAGGCCAGAGGCACAACCCAGCGAGGCCCCTGCCCTTGGCCAGCCTTGCCCAGGCCTTCCTGGCGTCCAGGGCTACTGCCCCACAAAGGGGCAGGCTGCAGGGAGTGTGTCCAGTCATGCACGGGCACCTACCCCAACTCAGCCCCGCTAGGGCCTTTCCCCTGGGCCTAGGCCTCAGCTGAGGCCTACTGGGTGGGAAGGTGCTGGCAGGGGCTGTCTCCACACTGCAACGTCCCAGGAGGCAGAGCCTTCTGGCAGAGGGAAGAGGGGAGCAACGGGGTGGATGCCCAAGCCGTCTTTGCCCCAGCTGCCTCAGGGGAGCAGGGAGAGCAAGAGGCCCACTGTGATCCTAGGTCGGCTCTGCGTCTTCCCACCCAGGTGGAGCTGCTGGGGCTGCCAGGGAGCTGCCTGACAGACTCTGGCTCAGCCGAGCTCTCTGAAGGGGCAGGGGGCAGGAACAGACGTGTGCATGGAGTTGGGCCTTGGCCTGGGAGTGTGGACCCCCGAGCTGGTCCCCAGGCTCGGGGCCATGGGCCCGGAGAGAGGACCACCCCAAAGGACTTTTCTCCCGGGTTTCAGAGCAGTGTGCGCGATTTGCGGGAACAGCCGGCCAGAGTGCTTCCCAAACGGCCTTTGGAGGCAGGCGGGGAGGTCTGTCGGAGGGAGAGGGCCGCTGCTGCTGGGAGGCCCCACAGGCCAGAGGCAAAACCCAGCGAGGCCCCTGCCCTTGGCCAGCCTTGCCCAGGCCTTCCTGGCGTCCAGGGCTACTGCCCCACGAAGGGGCAGGCTGCAGGGAGTGTGTCCAGACATGCACGGGCACCTACCCCAACTCAGCCCCGCTAGGGCCTTTCCCCTGGGCCTAGGCCTCAGCTGAGGCCTACTGGGTGGGAAGGTGCTGGCAGGGGCTGTCTCCACACTGCAAAGTCCCAGGAGGCAGAGCCTTCTGGCAGAGGGAAGAGGGGAGCAACGGGGTGGATGCCCAAGCCGTCTTTGCCCCAGCTGCCTCAGGGGAGCAGGGAGAGCAAGAGGCCCACTGTGATCCTAGGTCAGCTCTGCCTCTTCCCACCCAGGCGGAGCTGCTGGGGCTGCCAGGGGGCTGCCTGACAGACTCTGGCTCAGCCGAGCTCTCTGAAGGGGCAGGGGGCAGGAACAGACGTGTGCATGGAGTTGGGCCTTGGCCTGGGAGTGTGGACCCCCGAGCTGGTCCCCAGGCTCGGGGCCATGGGCCCGGAGAGAGGACCACCCCAAAGCACTTTTCTCCCGGGTTTCAGAGCAGTGTGCGCAATTTGCGGGAACAGCCGGCCAGAGTGCTTCCCAAACGGCCTTTGGAGGCAGGCGGGGAGGTCTGCCGGAGGGAGAGGGCCGCTGCTGCTGGGAGGCCCCACAGGCCAGAGGCACAACCCAGCGAGGCCCCTGCCCTTGGCCAGCCTTGCCCAGGCCTTCCTGTCGTCCAGGTCTACTGCCCCACGAAGGGGCAGGCTGCAGGGAGTGTGTCCAGACATGCACGGGCACCTACCCCAACTCAGCCCCTTGGGTGGGAAGGTGCTGGCAGGGGCTGTCTCCACACTGCAACGTCCCAGGAGGCAGAGCCTTCTGGCAGAGGGAAGAGGGGAGCAACGGGGTGGATGCCCAAGCCGTCTTTGCCCCAGCTGCCTCAGGGGAGCAGGGAGAGCAAGAGGCCCACTGTGATCCTAGGTCGGCTCTGCCTCTTCCCACCCAGGGGCAGCTGCTGGGGCTGCCAGGGAGCTGCCTGACAGACTCTGGCTCAGCCGAGCTCTCTGAAGGGGCAGGGGGGAGGAACAGACGTGTGCATGGAGTTGGGCCTTGGCCTGGGAGTGTGGACCCCCGAGCTGGTCCCCAGGCTCGGGGCCATGGGCCCGGAGAGAGGACCACCCCAAAGCACTTTTCTCCCGGGTTTCAGAGCAGTGTGCGCGATTTGCGGGAACAGCCGGCCAGAGTGCTTCCCAAACGGCCTTTGGAGGGAGGCGGGGAGGTCTGCCGGAGGGAGAGGGCCGGTGCTGCTGGGAGGCCCCACAGGCCAGAGGCACAACCCAGCGAGGCCCCTGCCCTTGGCCAGCCTTGCCCAGGCCTTCCTGGCGTCCAGGGCTACTGCCCCACGAAGGGGCAGGCTGCAGGGAGTGTGTCCAGACATGCACGGGCACCTCCCCCAACTCAGCCCCGCTAGGGCCTTTCCCCTGGGCCTAGGCCTGGGGCTGTCTCCACACTGCAACGTCCCAGGAGGCAGAGCCTTCTGGCAGAGGGAAGAGGGGAGCAACGGGGTGGATGCCCAAGCCGTCTTTGCCCCAGCTCCCAGGGGGAGGGGGGAGACAAGGGGCCCACGTGACCTAGGGGGGCTCTCCCTTTTTCCACCAGCGGAGCGCGGGGGCTGCCAGGGAGCTCCCTGACAGCTCGGCTCAGCGACCTCTGAAGGGGCAGGGGCGGGAACAACGTGTGCATGGATTGGGGGGCCTTTGGGCCTGGGAGTGGGCCCCCCCGAGCTGGTCCCCAGGCTGGGGGCCTTGGGCCCGGAGAGAGGACCACCCAAAGCACTTTTTTCCCTCCCGGTTTCAGAGCAGGTGCGCGTTTGCGGGAACAGCCGGCCAATCTTCCCAAACGGCCTTTGGAGGAGGCGGGAGGTCTGCCGGAGGGAGGGGGCCGTGTTCTGGGAGGCCCCACAGGCCAAAGGGCACAACCCAGCGAGGCCCGCCCTTGGCCACCTTGCCCGGGGCCTTCCTGGCGTCCGGGGTTTTCTGCCCCAAAGGGCAGGCTGCAGGGGTGTGTCCAGCTGCACGGGCACCTACCCCAACTCAACCCGCTGGGGCCTTTCCCCTGGGCCTAGGCCTCAGCTGAGGCCTACTGGGTGGGAAGGTGCTGGCAGGGGCTGTCTCCACACTGCAACGTCCCAGGAGGCAGAGCCTTCTGGCAGAGGGAAGAGGGGAGCAACGGGGTGGATGCCCAAGCCGTCTTTGCCCCAGCTGCCTCAGGGGAGCAGGGAGAGCAAGAGGCCCACTGTGATCCTAGGTCGGCTCTGCCTCTTCCCACCCAGGCGGAGCTGCTGGGGCTGCCAGGGAGCTGCCTGACAGACTCTGGCTCAGCCGAGCTCTCTGAAGGGGCAGGGGGCAGGAACAGACGTGTGCATGGAGTTGGGCCTTGGCCTGGGAGTGTGGACCCCCGAGCTGGTCCCCAGGCTCGGGGCCATGGGCCCGGAGAGAGGCCCACCCCAAAGCACTTTTCTCCCGGGTTTTTTTCAGGGGGGCCCAGGGGGGGGGGGGGGGGGGGGGGGGGGGGGGGGGGGGGGGGGGGGGGGGGGGGGGGGGGGGGGGCCCCCCCCCCCCCCCCCCCCCCCCCCCCCCCCCCCCCCCCCCCCCCCCCCCCCCCCCCCCTATGGGTTGGGTAAGGGCTGGCGGGGGTGTTCCCACTGAAATCCGGGAGGCAGGCTTTGGCGGGAAGAGGGGAGCAACGGGGTGGATGCCCAAGCCGTCTTTGCCCCAGCTGCCTCAGGGGAGCAGGGAGAGCAAGAGGCCCACTGTGATCCTAGGTCGGCTCTGCCTCTTCCCACCCAGGCGGAGCTGCTGGGGCTGCCAGGGAGCTGCCTGACAGACTCTGGCTCCGCCGAGCTCTCTGAAGGGGCAGGGGGCAGGAACAGACGTGTGCATGGGGTTGGGCCTTGGCCTGGGTGTGTGGACCCCCGAGCTGGTCCCCAGGCTCGGGGCCATGGGCCCGGAGAGAGGACCACCCCAAAGACTTTTCTCCCGGGTTTCAGAGCAGTGTGCGCGATTTGCGGGAACAGCCGGCCCAGAGTGTTCCAAACCCCCTTTGGAGGAGGGGGGGAGGTTGCGGAGGGGAGGGGGGTGGTGGGGGGGGGCCCACGGAGGCCAAACCCCGCGGGCCCTCCCCTTGGCCACCCTTGCCCGGGCCCCTTTCCTGGCCCCAGGGTATGCCCAGAAGGGGCAGCTGGGGGGGTGGGTCCAGCATGCCGGGACCCCCAACTCAGCCCCGCTAGGGCCTTTCCCCTGGGCCTAGGCCTCAGCTGAGGCCTACTGGGTGGGAAGGTGCTGGCAGGGGTGTCTCCACACTGCAAGGTCCCCGGAGGCAGAGCCTTCTGGCAGAGGGAAGAGGGGAGCAACGGGGTGGATGCCCAAGCCGTCTTTGCCCCAGCTGCCTCAGGGGAGCAGGGAGAGCAAGAGGCCCACTGTGATCCTAGGTCGGCTCTGCCTCTTCCCACCCAGGCGGAGCTGCTGGGGCTGCCAGGGAGCTGCCTGACAGACTCTGGCTCAGCCGAGCTCTCTGAAGGGGCAGGGGGCAGGAACAGACGTGTGCGTGGAGTTGGGCCTTGGCCTGGGCGTGTGGACCCCCGAGCTGGTCCCCAGGCTCGGGGCCATGGGCCCGGGAGAGGACCCCCCCAAAGCACTTTTCTCCCGGGTTTAGAGAGGTGCGCGATTTGCGGGAACAGCCGGCCAGAGTGCTTCCCAAAAGGGCTTTGGAGGCAGGCGGGAGGGGGTCGGGAGGGAGGGGGGGTGCTGGGAGGTCCCACGGCAAGGCAAAAACCCGCGAGGCCCCTGCCCTTGGGCCCCGCTTGCCCAGGCTTTCCTGGGCCCAGGGTACTCCCCCATGAAGGGGCAGGTGAGGGGGTGTGTAACATGGGGCACCTACCCCAACTCAGCCCCGCTAGGGCCTTTCCCCTGGGCCTAGGCCTCAGCTGAGGCCTACTTGGGTGGGAAGGTGCTGGCAGGGGCTGTCTCCACACTGCAACATCCCAGGAGGCAGAGCCTTCTGGCAGAGGGAAGAGGGGAGCAACGGGGTGGATGCCCAAGCCGTCTTTGCCCCAGCTGCCTCAGGGGAGCAGGGAGAGCAAGAGGCCCACTGTGATCCTAGGTCGGCTCTGCCTCTTCCCACCCAGGCGGAGCTGCTGGGGCTGCCAGGGAGCTGCCTCACAGACTCTGGCTCAGCCGAGCTCTCTGAAGGGTCAGGGGCGGGAAACAAGTTGCATGGAGTTGGGCCTTTGGGCCCGGGGTTGTGGCCCCCCGAGCTGGTCCCCAGGCTGGGGGGCCAGGGGCCCGGAGGGGACCACCCCAAAGCACTTTTCTCCCGGTTTCAGAGCAGTGTGCGCGTTTTGCGGGAACAGCCGGCAAGAGTGCTTCCCAAACGGCCTTTGGAGGCAGGCGGGGAGGTCTGCCGGAGGGAGAGGGCCGGTGCTGCTGGGAGGCCCCACAGGCCAGAGGCACAACCCAGCGAGGCCCCCTCCCTTTTGGCCAGCCTTGCCCGGGCCCTTTCCTGGGGGCCGGGTATGCCCATGAGGGGGTAGGCTGCGGAAGTGTGTCCGACATGCCCGGGCACCTACCCCCAACCACCCCGTAGGGCCTTTCCCCTGGGCCTAGGCCTCAGCGGGGCCCTTTGGGTGGGAAGGTGCTGGCAGGGGCTGTCTCCACACTGCAACGTCCGAGGAGGCAGAGCCTTCTGGCAGAGGGAAGAGGGGAGCAACGGGGTGGATGCCCAAGCCGTCTTTCCCCCCAGGGCGCCCAGGGCAGAAAGGGAGAGCAAGAGGCCCACTGTGCCCCTAGTTCGGCTCTGCCTCTTCCCACCCAGGCGGAGCTGCTGGGGCTGCCAGGGAGCTGCCTCAGGTCTGGCTCCCGAGCCTCTAAGGGGGCAGGGGGCAGGAGAGAATTTGGCATGGAGTTGGGCCCTTGGGCCTGGGAGTGGGCCCCCCGGGGGGTTTTCCCCGGCTCGGGCCGGGGGCCCAGAAGAGGACCACCCCCAAAGCACTTTTTCCCCCGGGGGTTTCAGAGCAGGTGAGCGATTTGCGGGAACAGCCGGGCCAGAGTGTTCCCAAAGGCCTTTGGGGGCAGGGGGGGGGTCTGGGAGGGAGAGGGCCGCTGCTGCGGGGGGGCCCCCAAAGGGCCCAGAGGCACAACCAACGGGGGCCCCTCCCCTTGGGCCCACCCTTCCCAGGCCTTCCGGGCATCCGGGGTACTGCCCCCGAAGGGGCAGGTGCAGGAGTGGGTCCAGACATGCACGGGCACCTACCCCAACTCAGCCCCGCTAGGGGCCTTTCCCGGGGCCTAGGCCTAGTGAGGCTACTGGGTGGGAAGGTGCTGGCAGGGGCGCCCTCCACACTGAAACGTCCCGGAGGAGAGCCTTCTGGCAGGGGGAAGGGGGGAAAACGGGGTGGTTCCCCCAGCCGTTTTTTGCCACAGTGCCTCAGGGGGTAGGGGAGCAAGAGGCCACGTGTCCTAGGTTGGTTTTCCCCTTTTTCCCCCCAGGCGGACCGCTGGGGCTCCCGGGGAAGCTGCCTGACGGGCTCGGGTCAGCCAGTCTTGAAGGGGCGGGGGGCAGGAACGACGTGTGCGGGATTTGGGCCCTTGGCTGGGAGTGGGGCCCCCCGGATGGTCCCAGGCTCGGGGCCAGGGGCCGGAAGAGGCCCCCCCCAAAGCACTTTTCCCCGGGGTTTCAGAGCAGGTGCGCGTTTGCGGGAACAGCCGGCCCAGAGTGCTTAAAAAACGGCCTTGGAGGCGACGGGGAGGTCTGCGGAGGGAGAGGGCGGTGCTGCCGGGGCCCCACAGCCAGAGGACAACCCACGAGGCCCCTCCCCTTGGCNGCCTTGCCCAGGCCTTCCTGGCGTCCAGGGCTACTGCCCCACGAAGGGGCAGGCTGCGGGGGAGTGTGTCCAGACATGCACGGGCACCTACCCAAACTCAGCCCCGCTGGGCCTTTCCCCTGGGCCTGGGCCTCAGCTGAGGCCTACGGGGGGGAAAGGTGCTGGCGGGGGCTTCTCCACATGAAACGTCCCCAGGGGGCGAGCCTTCTGGCAGGGGGAAGGGGGGGAGAACGGGGGGATGCCCAAGACTTTTTCCCAGCTGCCTCAGGGGACGGGGAGAGCAAGAGGCCCACTGTGATCCTAGGTGGCCTGCCTTTCACCCGGGGGAGCTACGGGGCTGACACGGAGTGCCTGACAGACTCTGACTCGCCAAACCCTTGAGGGGCAGGGGGCGGGAACAGCGGTGCATGGGTTGGGCCTTGGCCGGGGAGTGTGGCCCCCCCGGCTGGCCCCCAGGCTCGGGGCCAGGGGCCCTGGAGAGAGGCCCACCCCAAAGCACTTTTCCCCCGGGATTTCAGGCGTGTGCGCGATTTGCGGGAACCGGCCCAGGGGCCCCCAAAAACGGCCTTTGGAGGCAGGGTGGAAGTGTCCAGGGGAGAGGGGCCAGTTTGCTGGGAGGCCCCAGGCCAGGGGAAAACCCCAGAGACGCCCCTGCCTTCCCCAGCTTTCCCCAGGCCTTCCTGGCGTCGGGGCTACTGCCCACAAAGGGGGCAGGCTGGGGGAGTGTGTCCAAATGCACGGGCCCCCCTCCCAAGTCACCCCCGCTAGGGCCTTTCCGGGGCCTAGGCCTCGTGAGGCCTACTGGGGGGGAAAGGAGCTGCAGGGGCTGTCTCCACACGCAACGTCCCAGGAGGCGAGCCTTCTGGAGAGGAAAGAGGGAGCAAGGGGTGGATCCCCAAGCCGCTTTCCCCACTGCCTCAGGGGGCAGGGAGAGCAAGAGGCCCACTGTGTCCTAGGTCGGCCGCCTCTTCCCCCCCAGGCGGAGCTGCTGGGGCTGCCAGGGAGGGGCCTGACGGGGTTTGGGCTCATCCGAGCTCTCGAAGGGGCAGGGGGGCAGGAACAGATGTTGCAGGGATTTGGGGCCCTTGGGCCTGGAGTGTGGACCCCCGGGGGTCCCCAGGCTCGGGGCCATGGGCCCGGAGAGGACCACCCCAAAGCACTTTTCTCCCGGGTTTCAGAGCAGTGTGCGCGATTTGCGGGAACAGCCGGCCAGAGTGCTTCCCAAACGGCCTTTGGAGGCAGGCGGGGAGGTCTGCCGGAGGGAGAGGGCCGGTGAGTGGGAGGCCCCCACGGGCCAGAGGCAAAAAACCCAGCGGGGCCCCCTCCCCTTTGGGAAAGGTTTGCCCGGGCCCTTCCTGCGCCCAGGGTACTGCCCCACGAAGGGGCAGCTGCGGGGAGTGTGTAGACATCCCCCGGGAACCCCCCAACTCAGCCCGCTAGGGCCTTTCCCCTGGGCCGGGCCCATGGGCCCCTACTGGGTGGGGGTGCGGCGGGGGCTGTCTCCACACTGCAACGCCCCCAGGAGGCAGACCCCTTCGGCGGGGAAGGGGGGAGCAAACGGGGGGATGCCCAACCGTCTTTGCCCAGCTCCCTCAGGGAGCGGGAGAGAAAGAGGCCCACTGTGCCCTAGGCGGCTCTGCGTTTCCCCCCGGGGTGGAGCTGCGGGGGGCTGCCGGGGAGCTGCCTAAAGACTTGCTCCCCGGCTCTCTGAAGGGGCGGGGGGCGGGAAAACAACTTGTGCATGGATTTGGGGGCCTTGGTGGAGTGGGACCCCCGAGATGGTCACCAGGCTCGGGGCCATGGGCCCGGAGAGACGACCACCCCAAAGCACTTTTCTCCCGGGTTTCAGAGCAGTGTGCGCGATTTGCGGGAACAGCCGGCCAGAGTGCTTCGAAAACAGCCTTTGGAGGCAGGCGGGGAGGTGTGCCAGAGGGAGAGGGCCGGTTTGGTTTTTTTTTTTTGGTTGGGAGGCCCACAGGCCATAGACACTAACACAGCAGGCCCTGCCCTTGGCCAGCCTTGCCCAGGCCTTCCTGGCGTCCAGGGCTATGCCCCAACGAAGGGGCAGGCTGCAGGGAGTGGGTCATGACATGCACGGGCCACTACCCAACTCAGCCCCGCTTGGGTATTTCCCCTGGCCTAGGCCTCAGCTGAGCCTTACTGGGTGGAAGGTGTGGCAGGGGCTGTCTCCACCACTGCAACGTCCCAGGAGGAGAGCCTTCTGGCAGGGGAAGAGGGGAGAACGGGGGGTTATGCCCAAGCCGTTTTTAGCCCGCGGACTGCCTCGGGGAGCAGGCGAGAGCAAGAGGACCACTGTGGATCCTAGTCGGATCTGCCTCTTCCCGCCAGGCGGAGCTGCTGGTGCTTCCAGGGAGCTGCTGGACAGGCTCTGGCTCAGCCGAGCTCTTTCTGAAGGGGCAGGGGGCAGGGAACAGACGTGTGCATGGAAGTTGGGCCTTGGGCCTGGGGGTGTGGACCCGAGCTTGTCCCCTGGACTCCGGGGCAATGGCCCGGTGAGAGGACCACCCCAAAGCACTTTTCTCCCGGGTTTTCACGAGCAGTAGTGCGCGATTTGCGGGAACAGCGGCCAGAGTGCTTCCCAAACGGATTTGGAGGCAGGTGGGCAGATCTGTCGGAGGGAGAGGGCCGCTGCTGCTGGGAGGCCCAACAGGCCAGAGGCAAAAACCCAGCGAGGCCCCTGCCCTTGGCCAAGACTTGCCCAGCCTTCCTGGGGGTCCAGGGCTACTGCCCCAGGAAGGGGCAGGCTGCTGGGAGTGTCTCCAGACATGCACGGTCACCTACCCCAACTCAGCGGCGCTAGGGCCTTTCCCCTGGGCCTAGGCCTCAGCTGTGGCCTACTGGGTGAGAAGGTGCTGGCAGGGGTTGTCTCCACACTGCAAGGTCCCAGGAGGCAGTGCCTTCTGGCAGTGGGAAGAGGGGAAGCAACGGGGTGGTTGCCCCAAGCCGTCTTTGCCCAGCTGCTCGGGGTGCAGGGAGAGCAAGAGGCCCACTGTGTTCCTAGATCCGGCTATGCTCTCCCACCAGGCGGAGCTGCTGCGGCTGCCAGGGAGCTGCCTGACAGACTCTGGCTCAGCCGAGCTCTCTGAAGGGGCAGGGGGCCAGGAACAGACGTGTGCATGGAGTTGGGCCTTGGCCTGGGAGTGTGGACCCCCGAGCTGGTCACCAGGCTCGGGGCCATGGGCCCGGAGAGAGGACCACCCCAAAGCACTTTTCTCCCGGGTTTCAGAGCAGTGTGCGCGATTTGCGGGAACAGCCGGCCAGAGTGCTTCCCAAACGGCCTTTGGAGGCAGGCGGGGAGGTCTGCTGGAGGGAGAGGGCCGGTGCTGCTGGGAGGCCCCACAGGCCAGAGGCACAACCCAGCGAGGCCCCTGCCCTTGGCAGAGGGGAGCAACGGGGTGGATGCCCAAGCCGTCTTTAGCCCAGCTGCCTCAGGGGAGCAGGGAGAGCAAGAGGCCCACTGTGATCCTAGGTCAGCTCTGCCTCTTCCCACCCAGGCGGAGCTGCTGGGGCTGCAGGGAGCTGCCTGACAGACTCTGGCTCTGCCGAGCTCTCTGAAGGTGCAGGGGGCAGTAACAGACGTGTGCATGGAGTTGGGCCTTGGCCTGGGGGTGTGGACCCCCGAGCTGGTCCCCAGGCTCGGAGCCATGGTCCCGGGAGAGGCAGGAACAAACCCAAAGCATTTTCTCCCGGGTTTAGAGCAGTGTGCGCGATTTGCGGGAACAGCGGCCAGAGTGCTTCCCAAACGCCTTTGGAGGCAGGCGGGGAGAGTCTGTCGCGAGGGAGAGGGCCGCTCGCTGCTGGGAGGTCACACAGGCCAACAGGCACAACCCAGCGAGGCTGGCCTTGGCCAGCCTTGCCCAGGCCTTCCTGGCGTCCACGGGCTACTGGCCCCCATGTAGGGGCAGGCTGCAGGGAGTGTGTCAAGAACATGCACGGTCACCTACCCAACTCGCCCCGCTAGGTTCTTCCCCTGGGCCTAGGCCGCAGCTGAGGCATATGGGGTGGGAAGGTGCTGGAGGGTTGTCTCCACACTGCAACGTCCCTGGAGGCAGAGCCTTCTGGCAGAGGGAAGAGGGGGCCAAAGGGGTGGATTGCCCAAGCGTCTTTGCCCCAGCTGCCTCAGGGAGCAGGGAGCAAGAGGCCCACTGTGATCCTAGGTCGGGCTCTGCCTCTTCCATCCTCAGGCGCAGATGCTGGGAATGCCAGGTGCTGCCTGACAGACTCTGGCTCAGCCGAAGCTCTCTGAAGGGGCAGGGGGCAGGAACAGACGTGTGCATGGAGTTGGGCCTTGGCCTGGGGATGTGGGAACCCGAGCGGGTCCCCAGGCTCGGGGCCATGGGCCCGGAGAGAGGACCACCCCAAAGCACTTTTCTCCCGGGTTTCAGAGCAGTGTGCGCGATTTGCGGGAACAGCCGGCCAGAGTGCTTCCCAAACGGCCTTTGGAGGCAGGCGGGGAGGTCTGCCGGAGGGAGAGGGCCGGTGTTGCTGGGAGGCCCCACAGGCCATAGGCACAACCCAGCGAGGCCCCTGCCCTTGGCCAGCCTTGCCCCGCCTTCCTGGCATCCAGGGCTACTGACCCCAAGAAGGGGCAGGCTGCAGGGAAGTGTGTCAGACATGCAGGGCACCTACCCCATCTCAGCCCGCAGGGCCTTTCCCCTGGGCCTAAGGCCTCAGCTGAGAGCCTAGCTGGGATGGGAAGGTTTGCTGGCAGGGGCTGTCTCACACTGCCAAACGTCCCAGGAGCAGAGCCTTCTGCAGAGGGAAGAGGGGAGCAACGGGGTGGATGCCCAAGCCGTCTTTAGCCCTGCTGCCTCAGGGGGGAGCAGGGGAGAGCAAGGCCCACTGTGTCCTAGGTCGGCTCTGCTCTCTTCCAACCCAGGCGGAGCTGCTGGGGCTGCCAGGGAACTGCCCTGACAGACTCTGGCGCAGCCGAGCTCTGTGAAGGGGCAGGGGCAGGAACAGACGTGTGCATGGACTTGGGCCTTGGACTGGGAGTGTGGACCCCGGAGCTGGTCCACAGGCTCGGGGCCATGGGCCTGGAGAGAGGACCACCGCAAAGCACTTTTCTCCCGGGTTTCAGAGCAGTCCGTGCGCGATTTGCGGGAACAGCCGGCCAGAGTGCTTCCCAAACGGCCTTTGGGGGAGGGGGGGAGGTCTGCGGAGGGGAGGGCCGGTGTGCTGGGAGGCCCCACAGGCCAAGAGGCACAACCCAGACCGCCATACGGCCCCTGCCCTTGGCCTGTTGCCCAGGCCTTTGGCGTCCAGGGTTACTGCCCACGAAGGGGCAGGCTGCAGGGAGTGTGATCCAGAACATGCACGGGCACCTACCCCACTCAGCCCGCTAGGGCCTTTCCCGTGGGCCTAGGCCTCAGCTGTGGCCTACTGGGTGGGAAGGTGCTGGCAGGGGATGTCTCCACACTGCAACATCCCAGGAGGCAGAGCCTTCTGGCAGAGGGAAGAGGGGAGCAACGGGGTGGATGCCCAAGCCGTCTTTGCCCCAGCTGCCTCAGGGGAGCAGGGAGAGCAAGAGGCCCACTGTGATCCTAGGTCGGCTCTGCCTCTTCCCACCCAGGCGCAGCTGCTGGGACTGCCAGGGAGCTGCCTGACAGACTCTGGCTCAGCCGAGCTCTCTGAAGGGGCAGGGGGCAGGAACAGACGTGTGCATGGAGTTGGGCCTTGGCCTGGGAGTGTGGAACCCCGAGCTGGTCCCCAGGCTCGGGGC